>NC_142258.1:2686419-2842100 GCF_052056855.1 Sturnus vulgaris
CTGAACAGTAGCCAGAGGAAAGGGTGAACCCAGCAGAGCTGAATCCAAGTGGTTTCACAATACCTGGTGGGAATCCAGAGGAGCCTTGATATAGGAACAGTATTTCATATTCCTATGCACAAATTAAAACCACATTTTCAACCCTCCTTGAAATCTGCACGTGTAAGAAGAACTCGGCATATCAACGTCCCCACAAAGTGTATCCAAATTAAGCTCAGAGAGAGGTGAGAAAGAGCTGCAGCTTCCAGGAACAGACAGGCTCAGAAAGAGGAAAGAAAAGGGATGAGGGACGAGTTACTCCTGCACAGCAAACCACACAGCTGCAGGGGCTGCTGCAGCCCCCCCTTACCTTGTTACATCAGGAGCAGTGGTGGGGCGAACGTGTTTCATGATGGTCTGGATCCAGTTGCGGCGGATGCCCGATGTCATGGCAGAGAGGGTGAACTCCCCTTCTTTTGTCTATAGGGAGAGAAAGAACAGCTCAGAGCAGGTGACTGCACCCACCAGGAGCTTCCCAACTCCCCAAGACCACCCTGCATCCATACCCCAAGACCCCAGTGCTGGGGCACTGCTTGCTGGCCACACAGAGGTCAAACCCAGCCCCTCTGTCCCACAGCACACACCCAGAGGGAATTAGCATTTCTCAGCAATCAGGCTGATTCTGCCATAGGTGAGCCCCTAAGGCTGTGACAAAACCTTCTCTTTCTCCCTTCCCTTCCCACAGGCAGTGAACTGGCTCTCAAACTCAAAGGCACAGCTCTCTGGAGCACGGCAGGGGGATGCTGAGTGGCCTCTCTTGGGTGTCTGGGGAGATGTTCCCCTTGTCACAGACAAGCATCCCCATCAGCTGTCCTGCAGCTGGACTCTTCCTCCTCCCCATGGTGTCCTTACATGGATCTGGAAGCCGTAGTTCCGCTGAACTGGGTACTCAGTGACATCATAACACGTGGATAAATCGATTTCTCCATCCAGGTCAGCTGCCTGCAGAGAGAAAAGGTAAAATAAGCCACAAAGCTTTGCAGCCCTAAAGCATGGTGGGCTCACAAGGAGGCACAGCAGGTCCTTGAGAAGCAAAATGCCCTGAAGGGATTGCAGGATTTCGGCATCTGGGAATGGGGGCACTGAGGGAGGCAGGGACCTGCCCAGGGTCCGTTTGGGAGCACCAGGAGCTGCCCTGTAATGGGGCACTGACAGGAGACACTTACCTCCTCTGCCACTGAATCCCGGTAGTATCTCAGGCTCTGGTCAGTCAGCACAAACCAGTGCTTCTTCCACTAGGAAACAACAAAGATGGAACAGTCACAATCCTGCCCCTTCCCCACCACCATATTCATGGCTGCTCATCACAGGTTAACCAGCAGAGATCCCCGCAGGATTCAGCTCGATGCCTGTCCCCCCCAGCTCCACACATGGCTTCATCAAGGCCCCTCCATGGGAAAGGGGAGACCCAAACAGGCAGCAGTGCAAGGCACAGTGATGGCTTGCTGCCACCCTGCAGAGTACCAGACCCTGCACGTGACAGTGACACCACGAGAGCCACGGGGCAGTCACAGCCTCCCCATTAGCTCCACTGAAAGACGAGGCTTTTAGGGACTGCACTTAAAGCCTTTTCAACACAAAAGAAACCAAAAAAAACCCCAGCAAAACATTCATGTTTTATCTAGAAGTTGAGTTGGGAGTCTATTTCTGGCCCTTGCTCTATACAAATCTGCCTCCTGAACGCTTCCAGCACAGGCTCACCCAAGGCAGCTTTCAGTCAATAAAGCACTCGCTCCAGCTGCCAGTTCCCCTTTGGCTGTCTATGGATGTATCCTTGGACCCAGGGGGTACCCACAGCAGAGCCTGGGCCACCTACAGCCACGGGCAAATTGCCCTCATTTTCCCTTGACAGCTGAGCAGGAGGGAAGGAAATCCAGGGAAGGAGTGATTTGCAAACAGCCAGGGCCATCCACGCTGCCTCGGCACCAGTGCCCACTCCTAAGGCTCCAATAGAGCAGAACATCCTGCATCTCTTTAGGCAGCAGGAAAGTGGCACCAGCTGCTTCCCTCAGAGCCATTTCTTTATTTATTTAATGCCATTTCCCTGGCACTCAGGAGACTTTACCTGAGCCTCATTTCTGACACCAAAGAGGTCGCTGGGTCGCAAAGGGAGATGAGACTAATAAATAGGGAACAGGAACATGAAACCAGTGCTGCCATCCAAGCTGCCCTGGCTCCCTAGAAACCCAGAATATGATATCCACCTTTGAAACCTCCCCAGAACAGAGCACTAGCAATTCCCACTTCAAGAGAAGCCCAGTACTGATCTACCCAGAACACTGGGGCTCCACCAGCACGAGAGCTGCTCCATGCACAGCTAGGGTATTAGAGTGAGCTGCCAGAAACCAGGACTGACCACAGCACCAAACACTGACACAAAGGACAGAGCTTTCTCCTGACTCACCTGCCCATCCTCATATTGCTTTGTCAACCAGCCCTTCTTGAAGTTCAGCAGGTCAGGCTGGAAGAAAGGAGAGAGGGATCAGGAGAGGGAAGAAGTGTCTGTGCCCAGAAGGCAACAGCAGTGAGTTGATAAAACCCAGAAGAGCAATAAAAGAGACCAACAACAGTTAAATTCACAGAATCATAGAACAGTTTGGGTTGGAAGGGCCCTTTAAAGGTCATCTAGCCCAAACTGAATCATTACACTGCGTGGTGGCTAAATGTTTGCTCCTAGGAGGAATGGAGACCTCCACACTGTTTATTCAGGCTGTTCCCTTCCTACCATTTCTCCTGCAATTTCCTACTGCTACATTACAGAGAAAGGATAAAGAGGGAATTAGCAAGACTTCAGGCAGTTTTACCATCTATTATATATTATGAAAGAGAAATTATGTGCTATTGATGCAAGGCTGCAGGGGTCAAAACAAGCTGAGTTCCCAAGGCTGGAAATACAGGGAATCTGAGCCCTGCACCACCCAAATGACACCTGCTTTTTCCAATGTGGGTGCATGGGGATGTTGAATTCCTGAAAAAAGCAAGCAGGACAGCATGGGCTAACTGCTGCCAGCCCCTCCTCCCAGCCCTGCCCGTGTGCAGGGAAGGATGTGGTGGAAATGCTTTCACTCCCCCGAGGCTGAGCTCCTCCAGCTGCTCCACGTGCTGCAGAGTGGAGGAGGAAAGGACAGCAGTGTGTGAAATCCAGCTGCAGCATCTGAAACGGGTTACAGCAAGGGCAGCAATGGAAATTGGGTCTGGCAGCCCATTCAATCAAACCTGTGGGGCAGCACATCCCACATCTGAGTGATCCCATGGTGGTGGGAACCCTGCCCTGCTCCACAAAAACACAAGGGAAAGTAAAGCACTGAATTACAGAATGTTTTAGGTTGGAAGGAACAGTAAAATCATTCTGTTCCACACCCTGCCATGGGCAAGGACACCTCCCACTATCCCAGGCTATTCCAAACCACGTCCAACCTGGCCTTGAACACTTCCAGAGATGGGGCAGCCACAGCTTCTGTGGGAAACCTGTGCCACTGCAGCACCACCCTCACAGGGAAGAATTTCACCTAGTATCTAATCTAAACCTGCATTACTTTCTTCCCTTCACTAGATAATGTGGATTGCCACTTCGTATGCACTTCTTCCACTTTTTATTCCCATCAAGAATTTAAAAATCACTCTGTGGCTGTACAGGTCTACAGGAAAAGCTCCAGAAACACCAAGCTACTGCATTTTTCTGATAAGTCCTTGAATAGACGCTGTCCATCCACAAAAAATGCAACTTGTATTTACAGTAGCTCTGTAATCTATTTGAGAGATTAGCAAGTGTATTTATTTTGTTCCTACAGAAGGGTGGTGAGGGAGAGGAGAGTACTTTGTGTTTATTCTGTACTGTTTGCCTCCAGGTCTGCTGAGCATTTGAAATATGCAAAGGGAGGAAAGCTCAGGAGGGAAGGTTGAGCCCTTCCTTGCAGCCTTCATCCCACTCACACCCATTTCTAACTGCAAAAACATCAAGGAAATGGCATTAGAAAACTGGGACATGTGTTTGCTCAGCCCGGTCTGTGTCCCTGCCCCTGGCAGGGGAGTTGGAACAAGATGATCTTTAAGGTCCTTTCCATCCCAAACCATTCTGGGATTCTGTGATCCTATCAAAATACCACAGTCATGACACAGCAGCTGCTCCAAGTCCAGAAACTGGACTGACCCTCTGTGAGCTGGAAATGCCCTGCTGCAGCCTCTGCTGGGGGACACCACGGGGCAAAGAGGGGCTCTGGCCAGCCGGGGTGACCCCAACACTTGCAGGGTGACCTACAGCATGAGTGTCTGACACATCACACAAAGCATCAAGGAAATGGGGGAAATAACCAGAGTAGAGTCTGCTTCCCAAGCTGCTGCTGTACTTTAAGGAAAAGTGCTCCTCACAAGACTCTGAATTTTAATTTCTGCAACAGCCAAAAAGCCTGGCCCTTCACACCTGATTCAGGTCCCTGAACTTGCTCCAAGTCTGAGTGTATCCCATATCCTATGTGCTGGCTGTGAGGAAAGCAGCAACAGCCCAGTTTTTTGTGGGACCTTCTGGGAAGGGCTTCTCATGTCCTGCCCCAAGGCAGGGGACATGGCCCTGGTGGCTCACCGTCATAGAGGACTCTGTGGACCTTCTGTCCAGTGACTTTGCCCGGCGGTGTGGGGACAGAGGTGATGCAGACACGTCCAGGATGGAGCCCACGGCTGCTCCTTCACAAGTGAAGTCCTGTGTGAACAGCATTAGCCCAGATCAGTGCAGGAACTAGGACAGAGTCCTGCTCTCTTGGCTCATGGCATAAAAATCTGCTTTATTTAAGGGGCATCTCAGGCTCAGAACAAGTGTCATTTCCTTGGCAATACATTTTTTTGTCCTTTCAGGCATTAATTTGTTCCCATTATATCCAAGCATATCTGGGGCTCTCAAATCTGTTTCTTTTGTTACTTCACCCTATACTGATGTGTCCTGCCATGCCAGATCTGAAGTTTCCCTTTGTATTATGCAGAAAGAAGAGACAGTCTGATTTTCCACTCTGATCTACACCTGGGCTAAGGGAGCAGAGCAGGAAAATCTGCACAGGCTGAGCACAAACCGAGGTTCAGCTCCTGCCTGCGACTCCAAATCCACATCCAAGGAGAAACCCTGTAGCTGAACCCTCTACCCTGGGCTGCAGGATTCCAGGTTCCACCTTCCAGGTGAGCACCTTACCCTTTTCCGTGGGAAAACCCTCTTCTCACTCCTGCCCTGCCGTGTTTCACTGGAAAGGGCAGCACCTCCCGACGCGTTCGTTTCCATGTGCTCTGCGTTCTCAATGTCCAGTGCCTCGAATTTCTCAATCACCTGGGATCTCCTGGAAAACAGAGACAAAAAGGGAAACCAGAGATGGTTTAAACACTAGAGTAGCAACTGTGTGGAGCTGTACAATCCCCAAATTTAAGGTTGCAGAATTGCTTGACCCAGAGTTCATGCACACCTCTTTTTTGGTCCCTGTTTCTCTGTGAGCTCGTGGTCAAATCCAGGGTAAAATCCCCGATCTGACACAATTTTTACCCACAAAGTGGGGAAAACCCTCCCATTATTCAGCTCTGCACCTAGCATCCTCTTCAGTAACTAGGAACCCCTCACAGAACCAGCAATAACTTTTTATTTGTGAATTTTACAGGCCCTTGGGAATCAGGGATTATGGAGCAGCTTTGGCTTAAGCTTTGCCTCTATCTCTAGCACTCATTGGGGCTCTCAATTGCTCCCCAGACCCCAGAGCAGTGACACATCAGACCAAGCAAGGGTGCAGAGGTAATGGGTGGCTCTGGGTCCCCCAGTGTGTTCACTGCAACAGGAACCCTCTCAAAACTCAGCCCCACACAGGGAACAGCCACAGGGTTGCATGGAGCAAGGGCTGTCCTCAGGTGCCCCCAAACCAGGGTTTTGGCTCACAGGATGCACCAGCTGAAAGGACACGAGGAGATGAGGAGCACTCTGTACCACAGCAGGGCACTCCCTGAAGAACCTGGGGCCTTTCCCTGCTCTTAACTGGGCTGAAAACCCAGTGTGGACATCAGGGGGCACAACCTGGGCTCTCAGACACTGCCTTGGTGGCCCATTGCACGTGGCACTTGTGTCTCTGAGGATGGAGAACTATGAAGAAATGTGGATGGAGCAGGAACCAACCCTGGATCAAACCCAAATGGGATTCTCTTAAGGACGAGCAAACAGGTGGAATTAGAAGTGCTGTTTCAGCATGAGAAGCTGCTTGCTGACCCACAGGAGAGGAATTTCTAAAGAATCTTCTCATGTCTAAGTTTGCATTCCCAGAGGTTCAGGAAAGTATCAGCCTCAGGTCTTCAATCACAAACTGGGAATATAAAGCAATAACCCACCACCAGCACCTGCCAGCTGTGCTCCGAGATGTGAGGCTTAAAGTTCCATTTCAAACCTCCCAAAAAAGCTCAGTCCAGGTGGTTTCTTGACACAAAATTTGGACCCACATGTGCCACATCTAAACTTGGGGCTGCTTGCTCTGTGTGAGCCTCTGGTGTGCATGAAAATCACAATGGCAACCACATGAGGGAGAACAGATTATCCAAAATAAAAACATTTTTAACACTTCCCACAAAGAGGAACAGCAGGTTAAGGTTCAAAAACCATGAGATGTTCAGTTTTCCACCAATATTTGCACCAAATTCTTTAAATGAGACAACCAGTCAGAGCACATCCCATCCCCTGGGGGCTGGGGCCCCCCCACACTGCTGCTCAGAGCCAGGCTGCCAGGACACAACCAAAGAGGAAGAGACAAAATTGGTGAAGAAGACATTGCTTTGTAAATTTAAAGATCTTTGATGCTTTTAGGGGACATCTGTTCAGCCCCTGCTGCCTCCCAGTTTGCAAACTTGGAGTGGGCAGATCCCCAGCTCGTGTAGAGCTCCTGATTTTCCTGGGATGTTCTGCTCATGAGATGCCTGACATAGGCTGTGGAGCATAAATCCATGCTCTGTGTTCACTGACAGACAGGGAACTGTTTTGGAGTCACATTTTTTTAACCCTTTTTATGCTGGCCCAGCCTTCTCTGAGTCTCAGTTCAGGAGGAAGGAAAAGGTCCATGAATTAACATTGTCTGTGCCCTATTAGGTGAAGGTCTGCAGAAAAACAAATCAAGAGAAAAAAAAAAAAAAAAGAACAAAAACCCAATTAAAAAAAAAAAAAAACCAAAAACATAAAAACAAAATCAAAAGCAGGTTGATTTCTCATGAAAGGGGCTGCACCACCAGGTTGTTCTACGGCTTGAGATTGAGATGAGATGGTAGCGAAGCAGGCGAAGTAAAGGTGGACACGTCACACAGCAACACAGCAGGAGAAGGTGGAGAGCAACAAGACCTGGAAGAAAACAAGGCTGGAAAATGAATGAACAGAAGAGGAAATTATATATCTGCATCTACATATAAAACAAAATCAAAATCATTCCAGTCATTCGTCATTCGAAAAAGGGAGGAGAAAAATAAATCACTGCAACCAAATCACAGCCCCAAGGGTTAATATCATCCAGATTACAGGAAAGAATCTTTTTTTTTTTTTCCCATTAGATCAACATTTCAGAGAGGTTACTGCCAGAGATCTTGGAGGGACGGGGAAGGAAGGGCTCTCCTCCCCTCCCCACGTGTTGGATAGAGCTGCTCCCTCCACACAGCAGCTCTGTGTGGAAAAACAAGGCTGGGACAGGTATGAAAAAGCTTTTTAAAAGCTGCAGTGCCATTTAGTGCTTTCCAACTACAAAAGCTCATCCCAAGGAATTCCTTGGCCATGCAGGCTGTTAATCTTTTCCAGGCCACTAAACCCAGGCTGCAGATCTCAGCTGTTAGTGGAGGGGGTGTGCAGTGGGAAGGAAAGCCCAAAAGACCAGCACGAGCTGTCATTAAAGTGATTTTCTTTGATTGGAAGAAAGGGCTTTGTTTTTATTGGATTCATTCATTATTTAGCATCAAGAAAGATAGCGAGTGTCAGGAAAAGGAAGAGGAATTTCCCAAGAGGTCCACAGGAATGATGAGGATAGTTTTACAAGGAAAAAAAAAAACTGTATTTGGGAGAGCAGGCACTCCTCTGTATGGGGAGAAGCAGAATTCAGAGCAGAGCTTTACACCTCAAGAAACTCCAGAGAAGGAATTTGAGCGAGAAAAGTCTTTCAAGCATTTTCAGGCAATTCTGCTATTGACTGATGCTAGAAATACACCTCAGCCCTTGAGCACACTCCTACAGCAGGTCTGGCTGACACCATCGTGAACTCTTGCCTGTGTCAGAAGAACATGGGGTCAGCTGGGAAAGCTGTGGTTTTACAGGCTGCACCTCTGGAATCGTGCACAAAAAGGCAAGTTTGTCAAACAGAAATCCTGAGATGTGCAGGGATTTATCCCTGCAGCTGCAGAGTCCCTCTGGGACATGGGGACTGCTGTCTAAGGACGTTTCTGCAGCTCCTTTCATCCGTGATTTTTGTGTGCAACACCTCGAGATTCATCCATGGAGTTTCCATGGCGTTTCCTTCTGCCCTAGGGACGGGTCTGAGAGGGGAGACTGGAGACGGCTCGACCTCTCTGGCCTCAGTCCCTGTCCCCCAGCCCACTGTGACATCCTGGTGGGTGCCGCAGCCCCGTCCTGCCACGTGCCAGCAGAGGGAACTCGCACTCTGCTGCTCCGCCAAAATCGTGCAGATTATCTCCTGTTTCCTGATTCCTGGTTCTGAGTGGCTGCGAGCTCAGACGTCTGCATGGGGCGTGGAGGCAGCATCAGGTATAAATGGTCAACACAAAAAAATCCTGGACTTAAATCATGTAACATTTCTTGTGATAAGGAAATAAGATGAGAAGACTCAACAAATGGTTTTATCTGGAGCTAAGCCTGCAGGTGTGGCACTCAGGATGCAACACCGGGTACCTAAAATTATTCTTTTCCATCCACAGCTCTGACACCTGCACTGATTTACACAAAAAAATGGGAGGAAAAGCTGAAAATACCAGCAGAATCTGAGTGAGTTCATTTGGCTGCACTGAAAGGCAGATCTGGATGATGCCTGGCTGGTGCCTGTGAGCTTGGCATGGGACAAGTGTTCCCAGACATGTTAGTGGGTTACTGAGAAGGATTATTACAAATGGTGTTAAACCAAGGGGAAAAAGCCAACCCCACAGCATGGAAATGAGTTATTGTATCTGCCCAACCTCAAACTCTCTTTTGTCTGAGCTTGGAAGAGAAAAACAAGAGGGACATAGGGACTAAGTAAACTCAAGTTTAAAAAGCAGCCAAGCCAAGCTGAGCAGGGTGCTGGGGGATGTTAATTCTCTGGTGCAACACTGGACAGTGTCTCTGTGACCTGTTGAGTCCACTGAGCTCCAACATGGCTGTCCCAGTTCCAGAACACAGGGCTTCTCCACCCACACCACCTGCACTGGCCAATTCCCAGGTTACCAGAGGAGAAAACAAACGTGCCCATCCCTGAACACCCACTGAGCCATCCCTGCTCATGGCACATTCCTCCAGCACTGTGGGCTGTGATCCACGGCCAAACCCTCTGGCAGGTGAGGACCCCTCCCTCTTCTCTCTGCTATCACCCCACTCCCAAAAGCTGGACCAGGTTCAGCCCCGTGGGCAGCAAGACCCCTGTGCCTGGTGCAGCTCCTGCTCCTCTCCCTGCACCCATTCTGCTCTGATAAAAGCCCTGGGCTGATACAGGGGAATTGCTGCCAATACTGATAAAGCAAGCAAAACTGTTAACAGCCCGAGCCAGGCTGGGAAACCTTCCCTGGGAAAAGGCACCCACCAGCAGGCAATGAGTGGGGCTGACATTAAAAAAGGACAGACTCTGGCAGCAGTGTCCTCTCCCAGGCTCTGTTATCTGTTATAATTCTGCTCCCCAACTCTGTGCAGGATGATCCCAGTGCTGCAGGATACTCCAGGGCAAGAGACTGCTGGCACTGGAGGAATGCACTGCTCTGTCACTCTGGGGACAGGCACTGGCCACGGCATCCTGTGCAAGCAAACACAGCGGGGACACAATGTCACCCACAGGCAGCACCAGCTCGGCCTGAAAACCAGAGCCACCAGCCTTTTCTCAGCCCTGTCCCCAGCCAGGATGGCCGAGGTGGTATCCTCCTCCTCCATCCTGGGGAAAAGCCAATTCCCAAGGCGGACAAAGCCAACCCAAGTTTCCCTCATTTATTCCCAGTCCAGCACACCCTGCACACACTCTGGGCCAGGTTTGGGATCCTCCTGCCGACTGATAGCACCAGCACAAGGCTATGCTGCACATCCCAGACCTACTCCCAGTTCTCGGAAGCCAGTCTGGAAAACAATCCTTTAGGGGCTGGGAAGAAACAGAGAAGCTCCTACTGAAACTGTGCGAGAGAGAACATGCCCGGAGGAGAACCAGGGCAGGAAAATCAGACTGGCAGGCGGCCCTCTCGCCCGGGGCCTGTCTCCCAGTTTCCTCCACTGCCCTCACTGCACAAATGTGTCTCTCCCAGGGCGAGTGGAGCCCGTCCCTGGCCTCACCCGGAGGGCACTCGGCGCACGCTGTGGATGCCCTCCCCGTCTTCCTCCACACTAAGCTGTTTTGCAGCCTGCTGAGCCCTGCCTTGGCACTGCACCCACCTCTCCCTCCTCTCCCAGATTATTGCCGTGACATTTTGAAACCTCTCTCAGCTCATTAGGCAGTTGCGTAAGGCACCTGGCACTAACGCCATTAGGAGAGCTAACCTAATTAATGGTGCTGGCTGCCAGTGTGTGCCACGCTGGGAGGGGCCAGCAGTGTGGGCTTGATGGCAATGTGGGCATCCAACAGCACCCAACACCAAGGTAGGGTTAGATCAAATAGTAAGAAGAGATTCTTCCCTGTGAGGTTGGTGAGGCACAGGTTGCCCAGAGAAGCTGTGGCTGCCTCATCCCTGGAAGTGTCCAAGGCCAGGTAGGACAGGGCTTGGAGTAAGCTGGGATAGTTAAAGGTGCCCCTGCCCATGGCAGAGGATGGAACTGTATGAACTTTAAGGTCCCTTCCAACCCAAATCATTCTATTTCCCCCGAGCAGCCAGGCGGGGTGACACCTGCCCAGTACCACTATTAAAGACGTCCCACCACATGGTCAGCATGGATGGGCACCTTTAGACCCAGGAGCACTGAAAAACAAAGAGGCTCCACCCAGCGAACCCCACCTGCTCCATCCAGGCTGCACTGGGCACACAACCTCACTGCTGCTGGAAGCATGCAAGGAGATGAGCCCCTCATCCCTTACCTTCTTTCATTCCCAAAGAGCCGGGCAACTTCTTCTCTCCCAGGGCTACGAGCCCGGGTTCTCCGCTCTAGCCGCTTCCTCTCCACCTGGAAGGCCTCACGATTACTGATCCTAATGGCCTTGGGCACGTCGGCCAGGGTGGTGTACTGCCGGCTGGCTTTAAAAGAAAGGGGACGCCCCGATTTTTCAGCTCCCCTTCCTACATCTCTGTTGCTGGAGTCCTTGTGCATGGGGCAACTGCTCTTCGAGTCCAAGGAGTTCAGAGAGAAGCTGTGAATCATTCGGTCGCCTGATCGGATACCTGGGGAAGGAAAGGGCTGGGCATGCTCCTGTGAGGGCGATTTGGGATAACTGTACCTGTTGTTCGGGGTGCTGGGGCTGGGTGGGCTTGGTGGGGGTGGCAGTTGCTGCTCTTCCAGCTTCGAGTCTTGTTTGGTCTTCTCCAAGGAGAAGTACCCGCTCTCGACACGCGCCTTCCGCCCGCAGTCCATCCGGTCTCCGTTCATGGAGCTCTCCTCTAAGGGACAGAGAAGTCACCCTGCTTGGTTTCAAGTCCAAGTTCTGCTTTTAAGAAAGAAACACTCTGGTTCCACCCAGGACAGGGGCAGGTGTGAGAGCAAAGTTGGTCTGGGCACCAGCCCCATGCAGTGCTACCTCCTGCACCCTTGGCTTTTCCACCCGGACCAGCCCTCATGCCCATGGAGATGGTGGGATAGTCTGCAGGGAACTGGGGATGCTGATTCAACCCTTGGGCCAGGTTTGTGCAGGTCAAAGATCTGAACTTTCAAACCAAGAAATGGATAGCTGCAGTTACAGCTCTGCATCTGCTTCCATCCCTGTCCTTCCCCGCTTGGCAGGAATCACAGCTCATGGGTGCAAGGCAATGGACACTCCTGCAGAAAACATTCCCCATCTGAGTGGGAACATAAGGGAAATGTCTCCAGCCCCCACTGTTTCAGGGAGAACAATGACACGACCATCACAGTTTGACACCAGTGCTGGAATCCCATCTCTCACCTTCCTTGCTGTCCAGCACAGGATCCTTCATGGAGCTGGCAGCCCCAGCCTGGCCTTGCATGGGGCTCTGGGCTGGGCCAATTCCACTGCCCCCATCTGCTTGATCTTTGCCCCTCATTTCTTCCTGCCACAGCGTGGACTTGGTGGCAGGGACCTTCTCAGCACTGGGAATGTTGCTGCTGGTCACAGCCATCTTAGCAGGACCTGGCTCCTAAAAAAACCAGGAGACACAGGAAGTTAGAGAATTTGCCCCAACTCCACACTCAGGGTTCCCCAGATCTTAGCCCTGAGGTGTGAGTTCCACATAGTCTGGGTGCTGCCCATGACACGTCCTAGCAGGACAGGAAAGGGACAGTGACATGTGTCAGTGCTTTACACCCTTTTAAAACATTCCCCATCATCTTCAGTGCTTCTCTGCTAACAAGGAGCTCTGGAGTCCATGAGATGATGGATTATGCCCCTTTGGTGGCAACAGCCTGGCCAGCCCAGATTCAGAATGTGACCTAGAAGAGGCAGCAGCTTTCCCAACTCCTTCCTTGGCTTTGTGCATTAGCAGATGTTTTGCTGTTGTCATATTAAGCTTCTGCATTCACAGATTATTTTTCTTAAAGCCACCAATAAATCAATGACAATTAACTCCCCTTTGGACTGTGGGAAGTTTTCCAGCTGCTTATTCCCTTTCCATGGAGCAGGGGGGGAATACAGGACTGCATGAACTGGTAACTGAAAGCCGGGAACAAGGGCTGCAAAGAGCATCCTCTCTATCCCCTCCTCCCACATCAGGTGGGTTTTAGCCCTGCACCTCCACTGGTATTTGCAGGGCTGTGCTGGAACCACCAGGGAACTCCCAGGGAGAGGATCCTGGCTCCACACACAGCCATGACAAGCAGCAAATGACCTCAATTTAAAAAAAAAATCCCCTTGGGAAATTTCACACTGAAGGAATGCAGTGTTGGAGGTAAACGATCCAGAGTTCACAGGCATCCTGCTCAAGGGGACCCTGCTCAAGAAGAGGATGAGGACAATCTCCAAGGTCCCCTACACCCTCCTTCATTGATCCAAGCCCAAAGCTAATCACCAGCTCGGGATATATATCTTGATATATCTCTTACACACACCCCCACGTAATTATTTGTAGATATGTATTTAATTAGGCAGAGATGTGGGCCAAAAAGAAGTCTGTGAGGGAACAGAGACATTAACTCTCTGCTGCTCAGGGCTATGAACAACTCCACAAGGCAGAATGCACCAAAATCGGCAAAACCGGCCTCCGGTTGCTTAAGGTGTGTCTGGGCACGCTCTGCTTAGCTGAGCCTGCCACACCCCTGTGCAAACCCAGGGCAGAGCCTCAAATCCCACATTTCAGCCCCAAACCCTGCCTCGAGTTCCCATGGGCAGCAGGCAGGCACAGGCATTCCGGTCTCTCCTGCTGCCTGCACCTTTCTGCTGGAGCACGGCAGAAGCTGCAAGAGAAACCTGCCTTTATTCCCCTAAAACTGCAAGATGCTTGCAAAGCAAAGTGAAAACACCTAACACTCCCTGTCCAAAAATCTACAGCAGGAGTGATATTCCCTGCATTGCTCCCACCCTGGGGATTTTGCAGAGGGATGATGCAAAATGATGGGGGGAGTCAGAAATGACCTTGATGCTCCAGGAACATCCAGCTGTAAGCCAGCTTAGCTCTACCACAGGCAAGCAGAAACTATGTGAGAGTGAGAAAAAGCAGGAATATCCAATTGTTTTTTCAGTATCACAAAAGTGTCCACGCCCCCTAAGCGGCTCTAAGACATGATCTACTGCCTGATTAGTGTGTGGCCATCTTTAGGAAGAGCAAGCTTTCTGCACCAGCACACGGAGAGCAAGCTGAACAGCAGCCAACTTCAGGAGAGCCCATTTCACAGAGGAGAATTTGGTGCTGATCTTCTCCTCCGCATCCTCCTCCCCTCCCCGGACCAGCAGGATCTGGGAGACAGAGGAAAGATGCTGCTTCTGCTTTTGCAGGTTGCTCCTCAGTGCCTGACGCAGCACAGCATCCATCCAGCAGCAGTTCCCACACGGAGGTTGGTTTTGCACAGTGAATTTGAGCCTTTTTCCAGCACCATGGGGCTGGAAGCCATGGGATAAAGAGACTGGAAGGAGGGTAGCAAGCAAGACAGGGTGGTCTGCCCTAAGACAAGAGGGCAGTGTGCCACAAGGGTCCCTGGTCCCCATCCCCAAGCACCTGGGAAGCCCATCTGCCCACAGGGAGCCAGCATCCTTCCCACAGCTGCTTCCCTTATTTGGTGCTCAGGAGCTCAGATCCTGTACGGTTTCCAAGAAGTTGCCATGGTGATGAAATGTAACCCAGAATGATGTTTTTCTGGCTCTGCGCCTCCACCCTGTCTCCCTCCTGAACCCAGCCTGGGTTTAGTGGTGCACTCCAGCCAGGGTGAGCATCCCTGCCCTGCTGCATCCACTCTCTGGATGCCCCAAATGCAACAAGTCCTCTTCTTGGAAGTTGAGAATTGACAATTCAAAACACGAAGGGAGGAGGCATCTTCCCTGGAGCATCACCAGAGCCAGCACCTGAGGGGTTGTTCAGGCTTTGAGGACCCCAGACCTTGCAAGGGGTGGCTCAGACTTACAGCTTGATGTGCAAAAAATCTCCCCACTAACTTTTTTCCCATTGCCCAGTGGAGCGATGAAAACTTATTCAAACAAGCACTGTATAAAACCCATCCACGGCCCAGTTTGCACCAGGGCCATCCTTGGAACTTCATCAAAGAGGACCTGAAAACCAAGGCTCAGGGGAGCCCTGATGCTGGTTTTGGTCCTTGGCATGGCCAGAGGAGCTCTCCCAGGCGGTCCCCTGTGGCAGTGGGACGCGTGCCCAGAGGTCAGGCAGCCTCAGGGACATGGCTGTTCTCAGCCCCAGCGAGGGACGAGGGTGGCCTTGGGGTCACGTTCCCCATCTGTGGGATTCTCCCCCATTCTGGCCACGTGGGAGCCAGGCAGGAAGGAGTGAGTCACGGCCAGCCCCACTTTTTACCATTTATAGTCAAAGTGAGCACGAAGCCACTGCTGGGTCCCTGGAGAGCCCAGCTCCGGCCCCCGGAGCTCCCAGCCTGGCCCTGGCCTTTAGTATTTTCCTTTCATTCCCATTATCTCTGGGGTCATCTCAAAGGGAGTAACTGGAGCCCGATGGAATTTCATCCTGTTTCTGACGAAATGGCCCATGAACAGCACCTCTCCCTGGTCCCCCCACGGGGACCATGTGGCTTTGTGGCCACTCCCAGGATTGTGTGCAGGGGTGGCACCACAAAACAGCACACAGGGGGAAAAATGTGGCCCCAAAGCAGCCAGGAAAGCAGGAGTGCGTGACCCTGGAAGAGATGACCAGGAATTCTTTGCACTGATCTGCTGCCCTGGTTTGCTCCAGCTCTCACCCTCCACACAGGCAGCATCCGAGGGCTGGTGATCCTGATGGCTTGGGGAGATCTACCCCAGGTCATGACCATTGAGGGAGGCAAGGGACTGTGTGACAGTGTGTGTGTGTCCCTGGGTTACCTGAGGAGTTGGGGGCTCTACCTTCCTCTTCTTCTTCTGATTCTGCTTGTTTGTCCTGGGATAGACAATCAACATCTCCAGCCACCTGCAGGCAGAGAAAGCAGAAGGTGAGGTCTGTGCCACAGGGACAGGAGTGATGCTGACCTGGTCAGGGTCAGCTTGGTGAACAATACCCATCCCAACCAGCTTCTGGGGGAAAAATAAGGCAGGAGAATAGGGATGATCCCAGGGTGCTTTGGCTCAAACCCTGCTCTCTGCAAAAGTGAGGCCACAGCCAAGGCTGACATGGGGCAGAGATTCAAGGATCCTGAAAGACAGTGGAGAGGGACAGAGCCTCCAGCAGGACCGTCCCCTTGAGCCATGCCAACACCCTCACATTGCAGACAAAGCGCTTTTGTCCAAGGAAGAGCAGCTTGAACTCAGCATTGAGGAGTCCTGAGTCCTCCCACCGTGGCCTGACAACCTGCCCCCGCATCTCTGAGAACTCCACAGGGATCCCCGGACCACTGGGAAACATTCCTGCTTCAAATGTCCCTGCTCCCGTTTCCTTCTCCCCCTGCTTTGCACGCTGCTGTTGTAAAAATGTTCGGAGATGACCACATCAAGTGGGGTTTGGTTAAGCAATAAACGCCAGAAGCACAGAATGAACGTAAAACAAATTCTCCCCCAGCCAGGGAAATCTTCCTGTCGTGCTGCAACTGCAAACGAAACCAGCCTGGCTCGGCCCCAGAGTGGGACTGCTTGGGGATGATTAATGCCTGCAGTCAGGAGCAAACGCACTGCTTCAAAACCCATCGCTGGGCTGATGAGCAATAAATCAGCCCCACCTCGCTCCGCAATGCCTCTCCCTCCCACGGCAGGCAGGACCAGCAACAAAGGCTGAGCTGGGAACCAGAGCGTGGGGAGAGGGTGGAGAAAGCAGACCATGGGGACTGGCCACGGTTTGGGGCACAGTCACTGCTCCTGCCAGGGAGGAGAGGAGCTCGCTCTCCTGTGCCCTGATTCCCAGCTCCACGTCGCCGTGAATGGGGCTGGGGACACAGTTTGCCAATCCAAAGTTCACCTGTGCCCACTTGTCTCGGTAGGGCAGGGAAATTTCAATGGGTGAAAACACTCAACTGGTCAAAATCCCAAGCTCTTGGTATAAAAATGTCTATTTCAACAAGCATTTACAAAACGAGGGGAGTCACAACCGAAGATAAGGGTTGGAAATAGAAATCTCAGCAGAAAGTGCTGATTCTGCTGCTGCCAGGGCTGGGGGAGGCAGGAGATGCTGTGCCTTGGGAACAGTGGGAAAGAGCAAGTGTTCATCCCTTCAACTTCCTGCTGAAGTTTCAAATGTCAAATTCTGAGGAGGAGGCACTGAGTTCCAGGCACTCAGTGTGGGAAAGGCTCTCAGGTGAGCAGCAGCACAGCCACATTCTGTCACTGTGTGCTGGCAGCTTGGCTCTCCCAGGGTTCTGCACCTTCACCAGCACCAGCTTCAACCCCAGCTGGCATGTGAGTGATGGAAAAGGATGTTTCTAGGTCACCACCCAACACCTGGACTTGGGAAATTTACCCTGATTTGCTCGTTTTAGCGGTCTAATCTTCAGTGTCACTGAGCCACTGCACTCCTGTGATATTCCTGTGTTATTTTAATCATCCTTAGAGGTGAGATGCTCTGCTGGGACCAGGGAAGTGGGGAGCATCCACCCAGGACTCCACATCTGCTCAGGGATGGATGAAGACCAGAGGGTTTATGGCACTCAGGGTCAGACATGGCAGCCCCAGAATTATGAAACCTGCCACTGGTGTGGGGACAGCACCTGTGCCAGTGAGCTGAGTGGCTGATGGGATCCCTAAAAGCACTGTGGGGTCACCACAGCACCCATCATGAACCCCAGCACCCAGGATCAACCTGGGTATGCACAGCCACAGCACCCAGCCTTGATCAAAGTCCTACCCACCTTCCTCTTCCTCCTGGCTAATGGAAGAACCTGGGAGTGGCCCAGCCCCAGATGTGCACTCACCCACTGATGATCTCCTTGTTCTCGGCCCGGATGAAATGCTCCTTCTCCGGGGTCAGGATGCACAAGGAAAACTTCTGCCCTGTCCGGCTCTCCCCATCCACCACATCCGTGCACTGGTTCATGTTGATGGTGCCCTGTGGGAGGGTGGTCGGCTGCAAGGGAAAGGAGAAAGGAGCAACTTTAAGGAGAGAAGAGCAGAGGAGTGCAGAGCTGAGCCCTAAAACCTCTCCTGGAAGACATCAGGATCCTACACACCAAGATGCTTTGCCCACAAGTAACCAGATCCCATCTGTTTGCTGTGCCCAGTGCATAGCAAAGCTCTGTGCCACATATCTGCAGACACACACCAACAGCTACAACTGCTGCCAGACCAGGCTGGTCCACTGCTGCCAGCAAGGGGCTTCTTCTATGCCAAATATCCAGGGAAGGATGGCTGCCCTGCTGTGGCACCAAGGAAGGCACTGAGTGGCCAGCTTTGGGTCTGCAGCTGCAAACCCTCTGGACTGGTGGGGTGGCACCTGGGGACAGGGATGGTAAAGCAGCAAGATCCCACTGCCCTCAGCACAGGATGGCTCAGATAGACAGACAGACACAAGTGACACATCTTTCCCCATTAAAATTTAAAGAAAACACCACAGAGTTTGTCAGAGAGGGACTGCAGCATGGAAGGGACCTTGCTTGGTGGGTTTTCTGAACAGTGCCACCTCTCAGCCCCATAGCTCCAAGGAGACCTGGTGAAGTGGGACAGGTGGTGGCCCCTGTGGCCCAAGGGGACATTGAGGGACACCCAGAGGGGTGTCAGCACTGACAAGAGCTGACAGGCCCATCTGGAGCAGCGCTGGCTCATCCGATTACAGAGTATCCACCCATCCCCGGTGCCTGCAGCCCTCCCCCCCGAGCAATTCCATGGCTCCCACGTCCCCAGACTGCCTGTCCCCACCAGGATTGGTGACACTTCCAGCATCCCAAAACAAACCTGCACCTGAGACATCAATGACTGAGGGGGAGATCCCTCCGAGCTTCCAAAAACACCAAAGGAGGACCTAAAGCAGCCTGTGGACACCTCCTCGCCCTGCCAAAGCCTCCCTGTGCCCTCCAGATGGCCGGGCCAACAAGGAGACGGATTTCTGGCAGATGCTGTTAAGGTTTTTACCATGGAAACCAGCTCCCCTGCCAGCAAAACCCCTCCAAAAGCAGCCTGTGCCATATAAAGAAAGGGTGATGGGGGAGAACTCAACGGCTCCAGCCTACAAATCCAGAAAATTCAGATCAGACCCCCAGAGCCCTCATTTTAGCCATCTGTGGGTGGTGGGAAATAGCCCCTTTCCCCAGGAAAAAGGCTTTCCCTGCAGCTGTGTCCCTGGGTGGGAGCATTCTGTGACAGCCCAGGGATGGCAAGGATCCATCACAGGTGCTGCAGCATTGGGTACATGAATGGGACCAATTGTACATCAGGGACACCAAACCCTCCTCTTTTCCTTGTGGAAATCAGTATCCAGAGACCCCCCAGGATGGAGGGAGGGAAAGCAAATGCCCAGCCCCTCCACCCTGCACCGCCACGGGTAGTCAGCTCCTAAGAGGATTTTTTGTCTTAGACAACAAAAATAAAACCCCGCTTTCCGGGAGCTATAAAAACCCAACGGAAAAACTTTCTCCTGTTCCAAGTGGAGTCTTAGAAAAGTTTTTGTCTTGCTGGCCTCTGGCACAGCCAAGGCCTCCAGGACTGTAAGGCCCGGGTCCAACCTCCTTCCACTCCCAGAGCAGTTTTGCACCAGGGAATTCAACAATGACAGGGGAGTGAGGAGGAGGGAGGGAGCCCCAGTCCCAAAGGGGGATCCTGGGCTTTGTAAGGCCCCAGAGGGATTTGGCAGGGAGCTGGCACAGGAGGAGAGGAAGAACCAACACCCTCCAAGGCCATGGCAGCTCGGGCACACCCAGCCCTGACCGAAGCGTGCCGGGAGCAGAGGAGCCGGTTTGGGGCCCCTCCACTGCTGGGCTGGCCCTGCAAAGTGGTTTTGCCACTCAGCCCTCCTTGTGAAGGGTGAATGCTGGCATCTTGAACAGCCTGACACATGAGTCTCCATCCACCACTGCACCTCCGAGCCAGGACACCAGGAAAGAGCTGGGAACAAAGCTGGGAATGAACCTCTTCCACCTGCCCCAGGGATGAACCCTCCATCCCAAAGCAGCTCCCTGCACCCCACACTCCTCAGCAGCACCTCAAACCCGACAGACCAGCAGCCTTGCTCGCTTGGGATGTAAATTCCTTTACACCATTTGTTTCCTTCCTCAGAGGCAGCACAGCCACTTTGAAGTGAAGCAAAATGCAAAATGGTGCCTGGTGGAAATGCATGTTCACACACAAACTCCACCAAGGAAAAGGAGATGGCTTGGAACCCCTTCTTCACCTCTGAGCACCTGTTTCTGGGCTGGAGGGTTTCTAAAGGCTGGGGAACCTTGGAGAAGGATGAGCAAAGCTGGTCCCTAGCTATGTGAGGACCCTGTGGGTCCAGCAGTTGGAAAGGAATTAATAAATGCAGAAGCAGAGAAGTGTTGCATGGCAGAGACACCAAAACCACAGTGCTGGGATTTCAACCAGCCCTTGGAAGAGCAGATGCTTTGATACAAGGCTGAAGCCAGCATCAGACCCCAGGGTGGCTTTGTGCCTGGGTGAGGCAGGAGTGGATGCTCACACTCAGCTGCTGGCTGCTGCCAGTCCCCAGCAGAGGGACAGCCCCATCCCCAGGTGCCAGCCCTGCCTTTGCCCTCTCCCATGCTGCTGCCAATGGGATGGAGCCCACAGCTATCCCAGAACTGGATTTGGTGGGTGGGTGTGTCATTTAACTAGGGGTCGGAGTGGAAGCACAGCAGGAAGCAGAGGACACCATTATGGCCACCACCATCAGCTCTCCTTGAGGCCACCAGGTGCCTCCAGCCCAGTCACTCGAGCAGTCCCTGTCCCTCACCAGTACAGGAAAAGGAACACTTGCATCACAGGAGCAGCTCCAGCTCTCCAGGCTGCCAGTACCAGCAGAGGAACTGGAGACAAGGAACAATTGGAGACAAGGAACAATTGCGTTGCTGTTTCCCTCTGGAATGACAGAACCCTATTGACACACACACGTGCTCACAGCGTCCCTCTCCATAACACACAAAGCCTACAGAGTGCTCTCCTCCTCCTCTTCCTCCTCCTCCTCTCCCTCCCCGGGTGCCCAGGGCGTGAGTCATGCCAGGCTCTCCACATCAACAACACCAGCAGCCTCTGGATGAGACACAGGGATCTTTGGATGGATGCTCCTAGGATGCAGAGCTCAGCAGCAGCCCCCCTCCTTGGGCAGTGAAAAGGAGGAAAAGAAAGAATGGGGACCTCTTAGAAGCTTGAAGGAAGAAGTCCCAAGCAGGGCATTACTACATCCTCCAGCACAGTGCTGGATGCTTCGTGGGTTATGAATTTCCAGGTACAGGAGCTGACGCTGTAAATCAAAAGGGTTTATCTGCAAAGTCCCTCGCTTCCATAAGGCATTGCAAGGCTGAGGTAGAAAAACAGGATTATTTGAGGTAGAAAAACAGGATTATTTAGATTCAAAAATTTCTGATTTTTTTTTTTCCAAGGACATTCCCTGCCATTTCTAACACATGGAGATCATGGCAGCTTGATACAAGATACAAGGGAGCTTTGCTCAGGAGCTGTACACAGGATGTTTTGGAGCAGGTAATCCCATGGCCAAGCTCCAGAGGAAGGGCTCTGCCATGGCCTCCATGGGACATGGCCAGTGCTCAACCCGTTGTCCGGGGCTATTACACAACGTGGGTTGATGAAATCTGGAACACAACCTTTAAAGAAAGGCGATGGGGCAGGGGGAGGAGGAAACCAAACAAAAGGGACATTTTACTTTCTGCCAAGAACCAGGAGGGGAAGAGAAAAAAAACCAACAAAACAAACCACAACCATTTGTCTATCTCGCATGGCGGGCTGGTTGCCTTGGCACCGGGGCCTGGCTGTCCCAGGGGAGATCACAGCTCTGCTGTCCCACTCTGGGCTCAGGATCTGCCTGGCTCTGCCCTGGCTCCCAGCACTGCCCTGGAGCAGCAGCGAGCCTGAGGCGCCTGGGGAAGAGACATCCACACTGCCTCCATAAATGTGTCTTGACAAATGTTAATTCTCCCAGCTAAAATATTCATGAGGGTGGCTGCCGAGTGCTGCTCAGTTGAAGCACTCCTGAGTGCTCTGCAAAGGCAGCTCCTGTGTTTGCTAAAAGCCTCATCTATCCCAGTGCCCAGTGCTGATCACAGAGCTCCAGGCAGGATGCAAACAGAAGGGAGCAAGACCTCGCTGTCCCATCGTCATGGGCACATCAGGGCAACACGGAGACAACCACGGCTTGGGCAAGGGCACAGACAGAGCTTGGACACGCAGGTCCCAGCACCAGCATGGCACTGGGAGCCCAAACCAGAGCCACATCCACCATTCCCACCTGGAGGTCATCAAGAAAGCACCAACTCCTTGAAAAATCATAGAATCGTAGAAATACCTCCAACCATTAACCCAGGGCACTGCTAGGTCCTCCTCTAAACCATGTCCCTAAGCACCACACATGACTTTCCTGAACACTTCCAGGGATGGTGACTCCACCACTTCCCTGGGCAGCCTGTTCCTATGCTTGACCAATCCTTCATTAAAGAAATTTTTCTTAATATCCAATCTAAAACTCCTCTGGAACAACTTGAAGCTGTTTCCTCTTGTCCTAGCACTTGTTAGCTGTGAGAAGAGACTGACCCACACTTGACTACCACCTTTCAGGTAGCTGATGTAGTTGCAGAGGATCTATTTTCAGATGTAGAATCACCCCTTTTCAGCCACACAAAGCGAGGCATGACCTCCTAAACCCCAGCTGGGGATGCTCTGTGCACACACACAGGGCTGGCTCAGCCTGCCCAGAGCTGCCCAGGCGCCAGGCAGGCACGGCTGGCACAGCAGCAGGGCTTTAATGAGCCTTTTGGGCTTCCTGCCACCAGGCACGAGGCTATCGATAGGGCCACAACGGGGCTGGAGCGCTGTGCTGGGAGGATTTTATTACACTTATAGATCAGCTGGCAAGCTGAGCATCCTGGATTTATTAAATTAGACAAAGGCTCTTGAAAACAACCTCTGTGGGCTCTGCAAAAGGATGGAGTGGAGCAGTCACCCACTGAAGGGCAGCAGAAGGTTGTGCTCCCACATCCCCATGGCAGCTCTGCTTTCCCTGTGCCATCCAAGAGGCAGATATCTTTCTTGGCCACCTGAGCACACCTTTCTCACCTGCAAACTTCCTGTATCAGCATCTACTGCCCGTGAAAGCCACTGAGAAACCTCTGGCAATGCACCAGGCAATGGAAAAACAAGTTTTTATCACTGGTAGGGGAATCATAGAATCATAAAGGCTGGAAAAGACATTTAAGATCATCCAGTCCAACCATCAATTCAGCACCACCACCATGCTCACCATTAAAGCACATCCTCAGGTGCCACATCCACAGGGAGGTATCATGCAGCAGTACATGTCCCCTGCACTTCACTACTCACGCCTTGTGCCCCTGTGCAAGAAACAGGGGAATATGTCCCCAGATGTCATCACTGCCTGGATTGATCAGCCTGCCAGAAGCCATTGTCCCCTTTCACAGATGGAGGCACGAGCAGTGCTCTGCAGATGTGGCCTTGGCACCTGCCAATGTGCCTCTGCACTGGCAACAAACCCATGCCAGCACAAGAAGGGGACAGGACACTGGCCCTGGTGTGCAGCCAACAATGCAGAACATCCCCCAGATGGATAAATGCCACAAATACCACTTCCCCCAGAGCCACCACAGATTTCCCCACTGTTGACCCTGGCTCGTTCATCAAGGTGCCACAGCCAGCTCCTGAGATTTGTTTTGCTGAAGGAATTCTCCATAGCCCCAGGTCACCCACCCCAAGGAGGTGGGATGGGTTAGCAAGTGCCACACACACCTGTCCCTGCATGCCAGCCCCTGAAGAGCCCTCCTGAGCCTCCACCAGGACATGAAACAACGTCAGCTCCCCTTTTGCCAGTGGGATGGAATTTTCTTCCCTGGGGAGCAGTTTGAGAAGGGGGTGAAGTGCAGGGGCTGGGCAGGAGAGTTCAGCCAGGGGCCAGTTTTAAGCAGAGTCGGTGTTTATGTGCACAGACAGCGAGTCTAAACACTGAGCGAGGCCGGGAGCTGCGTGCGAACTGCCTGGCTGCACCCTCGGGCTCCTCTCCCACCCAGTGCCACCTGAGCCAGGCATGGGCAGCACCCATCCCAGGGGTGCCCAGGCAGCAAGTTTGGGGCCACACATCCCATTTACAGCCCTGTCCCCACGGGCACCCATCGGGTGAGCGGGTGCTGGAGCGGAGCGAGCCCGGCCGGGGCTGTGCGGAGGCTGGAGCCGGCTTGTCTTGGCCTTATAAGGCTATTTTCGCACTGCTCTTGCAGCTCCCAGCTGCTCCCCACTCCAAAGCAGGGTCGGAGTTGGCAGCCAGAGCCTAGCCTGCCTCCTTCCTGTTAACCTCTTTCCTGCTGAACAGCCTTTGAGGGGTCTGTGCATGGTGGGAACAGCCGTGTCCAGTCCTGGCACAACCACCCGAGCTGGGCAGGGAGGGTCAGCAAACCCAGTGGTGGTCACCAAGCCAGTTCAACCTCCCTCAGCACTGGTGTCTCACCCTCTAGATCCTCAGCAGCATCAACAAATTCAGAAGCCTTTCAGGGAAGCTTGCACCCACAGATTCCACTTCCAATGCTGCTGGTGAGGAAGAGGGAGACGGATGCAGAAAACATCGGCACCATGATGGGAGGAACAGCAAGGTCCCACCAGGATGGGGTATCCAGAGGCTGCTCTGAGTTGCCATCCCAGCTGTTTGTGAATCAAAGAAAAAGCAAAACGTTGTACAAGGAGCTCAGAGCATCCACTCAAGCCCCATCCCAACTCTCTGGGCACCAAAGCAGAAGCCCAGAAATGCACAGGCCTGCATTTGCCACTCCTGCAGTGCCAAAGGCACCACCTTGCAGCCCTGCAAACCCAATAGTTATTCTTTCCTCTTGCTCTATGGGATTTAAATGCATTTAAAATGCAAAATGTCCTCCTCCCCTCTGAGAAGGGGGGTGGGAGGAATATATCATAACAGATCCAACCCCATCTGCTCGCAGCTGCCAGCATGGCATCTTCCCTGCTCCCGGATGCACAGGCACAACAGCCAAAGGGGAAGCAAATATCTGCAGCCTTCCAGAAAGTTGTCATGGTAATCAGCCCCATGGCAAAAACCTGGCAAGACCACGGACAGACCAGAGCTTGGTGCAGGGATCATGACAGGAGTTCCCTGAAGAGGGAACTGCAATCATTTAGGAGTGGGAAGGAAAAATGGGCTTCATTTGCATCTTGATACTTGAATCTTAAATTGCACTGCTCCAAATTGGCCTTGTCAACTTTATCCCCCACCCCCTCGGTGTAGGAGACGAATCCCAGGTGGTCCCTGCACTGCATGCCAGGCACACATGTGCAGGAGCTCACCACCACCTCCGTGCTCATGGCCCTCCACAGCAGCGAGGGGCTTCACCAAACACCAGCAACCACATCTCCCGAAGGTCACCCACACACAAAGAAGCTCATACACACAGTGATGCCAATTTTGGACACAGCTCAGGAGAAGAAAAGCTTGGATCAAGGCAGGATGACCTCCACCCATGTTTGCCAGCCCTGTTCCACTGCAGCTGGACCTGGATTTCTGCTTCATGGGGGTGACTGAACATGACCCAGGTAATTGTCATCCAAGGAAAGCAGTAAATTAGATCAAATCCCTCCCACTAGTAAAGCCATCTCCCATCCAGCCTAGAGGGGAAGGAGGGATAGGTCTCCTCATCCTCAGCCATCCCACAGCCTCTCCTGCAAATGCAACCAAACAGAGGAATCAGTGCAAAGACACAGGGACAGAATGAGCCATCAGCAGCATCACAGCCATGAAGAGCCACCTCCAACAGCCATCATCTGGAGCTCTGGATGATTTCAGGCCCTGCAGCCCCCTTGGTGGAGTATCCCACTTTCACCCCCCAGCACTGTCAATACAGGGTCGTGTGCCAGTGCTCAACACCTGCAGAGGAGGAGAGGACAACCCTGGGGATCAGCAGCACCAGATCCACCGGAGGCTCGGGCAACTCCCACGGGTGCAGATGCTTCAGTGGAAGTTTTTGAATCCGGCCAAATTAGTCTGGAAATCTCATTATTCCCCAGCACTGCTCTTATGAGCTTTGCAGAGCTTCCTGCTGGGCTGGGAATACCAGGATGCTGGGCTCCCAGGGTGCTTGGGATCTGCAGCTGGAGGTGTGAGGGCCAACCCAAGCCAAAGAGCTTGGCTTGGCCAACCAAGCAGCAGCCACATCCTGCACCCCACACCCCTAGAGAAAACCCCACACCCACTCTGCATTGCTTTCAGACCAGCCTGGACCCTGCAGACCTTCCCAAAAGCTGAGGTGACGGCTGCAGAGGGTTTTCCAAACTTTGACCATTGGCCATCCCACCAAATGGCACAAAATGTGAGCCTTCTGGGCAGTTCCAAGGAGAAAAGTTCCCAACAGGCACACATAACTGTTGTGGGGCAAGGAGACCACCCAGCAGCAGCTTGAGCTGGGCTTTGCTGCCACAGGCATGATGCAGTGGAGCCACTGACACTGGTAGCAAAGAGCCATCCTGGCCAGGCAGGCACCACCAGGTTCACAGGCAAGTGGCACCTGGGGTAAAAAGTGCTTTAAATGCCCAGGAAAAATTTCAACTAACGCATGAGGCTGCTGGAACTGTCCCAGGGTTGCAGCATTTTCTCCCTAAACCTGCTGCTCACATCTGGCCCCTGTAGAGGAATACAGGGAGAGGATAAAGTCCACAGCCATTGTTCCCCTCCTTTGGGAGCAGCTGTACAATCCCAGCAGAGAGGAGCAATCTGGGGCTAGTGCATGTGAGGGTGATGAGCACAAGAGGTTTCTCTATCCCCCATGCCTGGGATGACTGACTTCACCCCCCCAGCACTGGCCTGTACATGGCATTAACCACCCATGCAAGCCCTCCCTCCACACATCTGCTCCATCCATAATCCCTGCTGTCCCTCCCCTAACAGGAAAGTAGCCAGGAAAGTGAACCAAAACCCTAATTATATCCCAGTAGCTCCCCAGCGCCCTGGTGATCCCTGGGACTTTATCGATGCAATCGCAGCAGGGCTGATGAAATGTGGAGGAAAGGGCCAAGGCTGGGTGTGCTCCAAAACTCCACCTTTTCTCTGCAGTCACACCATCACAACAGGTGGAAATCCCATATAAGCTCAGGATGCTGCTGGGTCACTTCTAAAACCACGCTGTGTGCCTGTTCCCTCTGTCTCCTCTGCCCAAGGACCAGTCACCCACAGCAAAGGGAACTGGGAGGAGAGTGGGGACAGCCCTGGGGCACAGAGGGAGAGCAGCCCACGGCCTCACTGCAGGTTCCCAGAGCTCTGTTTGGCCATAAAATCAGAGAGCCACAGCACTCAAGGCTTGGGGGGTGCAAGAGCCAAGACCCCCAGGGTCATGCCACAGAATCCCAGGGATGGTTTGGGTTGGAAGGGACCTTAAAGCCCATCCAGTTCCAATCCCCTGCCATGGGCAAGGACACCTTCCACTATCCCAGGCTGCTCCAAGCTCTATCCAACCCAGCCTTGGACACTTCCAGGGATGAAGCAGCCACAGCTTCTCTGGCCAACCTGTGCCAGGGCCTCCCCACCCTCACAGGGAAGGATTTCTTCCCTGCAGCCCCATGGCAAGGGGTGCCATGGCAGCAGAGATGGGGCCAGGAAAACGTGTGGGAGGAAAAAACCTCCATGGAAGGTGGGACCTTTCCAGCTTTCCCCAGCACATGGAGCACCCCAAGCCCCACATGCAACACCTCTGGCCCCGGACCTGCTCTCTTATGGCAGAGCACAAGGCTGTTAACACACTCCCACAAACCAGCTCTTGGATCAGATCCTGCAGGAAGGAGGTGAAGGGTAAGCGATTTACGTGATTTACCTACAGTAATTTCAACTTTCAGCAAGACTGTCTGGCTGTTTTATCTCGTTACCTACTTGCAGCCAGACTTCAGTGACTGGAGGGAAAAGCCTCCTATGTAGCTTTGAAGAAACTGGGCAAAATAAAAAGATCTTACAAAATACATATTACCAAGAGCGTATTCCTCAAGATGCTGTTATCTCATCCAGCATAAAGGACAAACAGTATTTTGATGGCATTTTTTTCTACTTTTTTTATCTTGCAGCCCATAGTAAGTAAATGGGCAAGACCAATAATCAAACCTGCCTGGAAATTCTCGTTTTTCACCAGAAATGCCTCAAAACAGCACAGGCAAAAGGGGGAAGATTCCTGCACTTGGTAACCCTGAGAAAAGCTGTTTACAAAAACCTCACTGAAGACCTCAGCATGTCTCCACGCAAGCAAGTTTTAACCTGACGTCCCTTTTACAGCCTCCAAACCTGATGAATAATTCATGCCTGGGATAAAGCAGAAATATCATATTCACCAATGCTTACCTAAGAGAGAAACAAGGACTGCAGATAAGTCATTTATTAACCCCAAACTGTGTTGCTGCTTGAACAGAGGGCACACCTCTTGGCTTTTGGTGAAAAATCACTCCTGAGCCGAGGCAAGAGCACGCTGTGCTCAAACTCAAACCCTTGTCCTGGGCTCAGTGGGGGAAAAGCCCCCAGGAGCAAGGCTGGGAGCTGCCACCTCCGTCCTCCTCCTCTTCCTCCTCCTCGGGGGTCGCAGCTGCCCCTTCTCCATCGATGGGAAGCCCACAACCCCGTGCTCGCCCACGGCTCCAGCCGCTTTCTCAGGCATTCCAAAATTTGGCCGGAGTCTCTTTTTGCAGCACACCCCCTTGCACGGCTGGACGCCTGCCTAATTGCGTATTTATTTATTTCTGCATTTTCCCAGCTCCCCGCACACACTGGCGAGGGGTGGAGGGGGGGGTGGGGAAGCCAAGGCCGGCTCCCACCAAAAAAAAAAAAAAAAAAAAAAAAAGAAAAAAAATATTTAAAAAACCAAAAAAGAGGGAGTGCAGCTCCCCAAATTCCCCGGAGGGTGGGAGGAAGCCGGGGAAGCGCAGGGCTGGCTGGGAAAGGGGTGGGAGCGGGGGGCAGGAAGGGGGGACGCCGGCGGCATCGCCCACCCCCTTTGCTTTGTGCGCGCTTGGGGAAATTAAAAATAGCTGCGTCCAAAGAGTGGCTGCAAGCGCCACAAAGAGCGTGTTGAGCGGAGGCAGCTGCAAGCTATTTGCTGCCCCTGGTAATCAGCATCTCGGCTTGCAGAGCCCCTCCGGCCCCCCCCAGCCCCTTCCTCCCCTGCCAGAAGCTGCCGCTGCCTTTCTCCAACCCACATATGTCATGTCAACAATCAATGAATGCAGGATCTCTGCCGAGGAAAAAAAAAAAAAAAAAAGGGGAACGCGCTTTGATTTTTTGGAGCAGCTTTGTTGCCTTGTTCCATTCACGTCCTTGTCTCCTCTCTGAGTTGTCACTGAGGGGTTTGCAGCACTGAATCCCAGCAGGCAGTGCCAGGATACCTCACAACCCTCAGCGATGTGCCAGCTGCTGGGATGCTGCTTCTTCTAGGAGCAGGGAAAGCGATGCTATTAGCCAGCATCACCCTACCTGTAGCCCACATTCCACTGGTGGTCCCTCAGTGACCTGATCTGGTGGCCAACAACACGGCTGGAAAGAATTAAACCTGACCCCATCCCCAGCACATGGCTGCAGCTGGTGGGCTCAGGGTTGTTCTGCAGGCACCTCGTTTCACATCCCCTCCCCAGCACCAAGCAACAGCAGGGTGAAAAAACGGTGTTTTTGTTGGTTCCTTGGGTGGTTTGATAGTTCATGTGTGGGACTGGCACGGCCACCCAGGGACTGGGGGATTCTTGGGAGTCCAGCATTTCCCTGGCTTGGAAAGAGCTGGCATCAGCTGCCCCTTCCTCTGCTGTCTGGAGGGACCACGGGGCCCATGTGAGGGTAACTGCTCAGCCTTAGCTGTGTCATTTCACTGCCAGCCCTGACATCTTCCCTCCTAAATGCCATCAGAGCTTCATTTCCACATTAACCTTTTACAGTAGATACAATTTTTCCTTCACCAAGAGCCCACGGCCAGGCTGGAAGCCACAGGTCCAGGAGTCAGAAAGGAACTCCAGCTGCTATGAGTGCCTCTTCCACTCCTCCCCCCCACGAACAAGATAAATGCAATCTAAACTCCAGCTCACTTCCCTCGCTGCTCTGGCACACGTCTTCTACAGAAACATCTTTGCTAGGTCCCGAGGGACGAGGAGTGGGGAAAAAGCAGAAGGATGGAGCCACTTGAACCTGTCCTCGCTGCTCAGCCTAAGAGAAATTCCAGCTTTGTGGCTCGCCCTGCAGAAGACAATAGGGGCTGTGTTGTTTCCAGGAAGGAAGCACCTGGGCCAGGTCATCAAAGCAGCTTGTGCTAGGAGGTCGCTGGCTGCATCGAGCTTTCAACTCCACTTTCATCCTCTTTCTGCCTGTTAACTCCCAAACCTCCCACCATGGACTGTTTCACACCGGAGCCTCTCCGAGAGGGTCCTGCAGCCACAAAATGACCTTCCTGGGAGGCTCGGATGTGGACGACAGTGCTCTCCAAAGCTCACAATAAACCCAGGCACTTTTGGGGCCCCAGTGATGGTCCCTGACCATTGTCAGTTGCCAGGACTTGTGACGGAGCCATTCCTAGAGAAGACCTTCGTGTTCCCTCAGCCCTCTCCCAAATTCTTCTGCAGCTTGGGAGTTTCACCTTCCCAAACACACTAAGCCAAACTAAAAAGACATAAAACAGAAGAGGGTTCAGCAAATGTAGGGAACCATTCCTGGAGGAGACCACGGGTGTCCTGACAGCAGGATCCACCTCCTGCAGCAACTGGGGCCAGACACTTGGAGCAGAGAGAAATGGGAAGAAATGAACACCCCAAAGTCACTGTTACAGGATCCCCACACCCAACCCCAGTAATGACACTTGCATCAGCATCAAGACAGACATTAATATAAAACCACAAATGAAGATTGGTGTATCTTCCTCTCATCCCCTCCAAGGCTGCCTGGTCCTGGCTTCAGCAATGTCCTGGGAAATGAGTTCCCAGGGCTCCCTGTAGGTTCATGAGTTATTTTTCCCCAAAATCAGTATTGAAAATTAAGCATAACAAATTCGTCAAAGATCTCTGAGCTCTGTCCACAGTCACCAGCACTTGTGCTGTCTCTGCATCTCCTCTAGAGCAGTCACAAGGATGTTCTCTGTCCCCTCTCCCTTGCACCCTGATTTCAGGTGTCCCCTTCCTGCCCAGCTTCCCTGAGAAGAAAGGATCTCTGCTTTCCAATTTTCCCATCATTTCCTTATTGCTATGGCATCTTCTATGAGATACACCCACATAAAACCTCCTCACAGATCACTGTCTACCCTGACTTGACTACATCCAGTCTTGGAAAAAAACTGGGATGGGGGTCCCTGTCACCATCTGAGCCTCACAGTCACTCCCACCCAGCCTTCCTGTCTCTGCTTACTTTAAATTTCAAACACGCTTCGATTCAAGCCAAAAGCTTTTTATGCTAAACAGAAACTGAAAGTCTTGATCTGGCAAACAGAGGCACTGGCAAAAATGGGGGGAAACCACTGGGGATGAGGGGAATGGGGTTTGTAAAGAGTGGTGCTCCCACGGAGGAGGAGGGCTTGGAAACACTTAAATGGCAAAATGTGTGGAAAAAGTAAGGACAGAGAGGCCAGGATGTTTAAGGTTCGTTTTTAATCCCTGCCAATGAATTTCAATTCTGTGCCAGAACTGAAGTAAAATGCTTTGATCTAAAAAGGAGGAAAAAAAACACACACACACACGGGTTCTTGGCTTCTTAAAACAATACAGATGACAAAGGAGGTAACTACAATGAAAATTAACGCAGCACAGCTCTACTGACAGTGACATTTTTAAATGCCCCTTTCCTCCAAATAAAGAGGTTTTTGGAGGGGGGTGAATTAGGAAACAATAATTACAGAGGTCTGTGGATCACAGCATCACCGAGCATGCATCCCTTCCTCTGATCCCCCTCCAGCTGCCACCAATGCTTACACCATTCTCTTTTTTTACTCATTTATCAGTTCCTTAGGTTTCTGTGGCCAGGAGTGGGGCCTGAGGCTGAGCAGGTCTCCAGATGTGACCCCACAGCTCTGCTGTGTAGTGCCAGACCTCCCACCTCTGAGCTGGCCTCTCTTCTCCTATTTATACACCCAGCCCAGGGGTCCCACTGCTCCCCTAACCATTCCCAGATGCCAGGCTGGCCTCACTCTTCATCCACCCCAGGCCCATCAGCTCCCAGCTCCCTCTGCACCTCCCTCCCTGCCACCACAGGCTGGAGGAGCAGGGATGTCTGCTCCATTGTACTGAGGTTAATGACATTATGATCCATCTGAGATCCTGATTTAGGAGCAGGACCACGCTGCTGTGAGCTCAGGAAAGGTCTGCAACATCACCATGGAGGACACAACCATCCAACCCCAGCAAACTCTGGTATTGAGGTGGCTGACTACTACTTCAAGCATCCTCCTAGATCCCTTCCCAATTTCACAGATCAATTTGACTCCAGCAAGTAAGGAGCAGAGAAGAGACAGGGCTCACACATTTCATCAAGTTGGGAAGTACCAGACACAGACTGAGGTCAGCTTGTTGCAAAATGGGTGTGTCATGCCCAGGGATGCTCCTCCTGAATCCCTGCAGGGAAACTAAAAGAGCCCATCCAGAAGATGCTCTCACCTTGCCTCTCATTCACAGCACCAGCAGGTTTGAGATGCTCCCAGACAAGCTTGAATTTTGTCTTGTTTTCAAACCAGCATATGCACAAAGCAAAAAACTTCTAAATTAATAGTCTCAGCTACCAAAAGGAAGCCTGATGTGACACAAGAATACTCCCAGGGAGGATGCAAAATGCCAACCCAGTATAAATCCCAGCTCAAAAGAAGTGGCACAGGGATAAACTGAGGCACAAAGACAAAGCCTGGCCCTGGACATGCAGTGACTCATAAAGAAGCTGGCCTGGAGATCCAGACCCACTCCTCTGACCTGCCCCAGCCACGGGGCTGGATCCATCCCCAGGCAGTGTCTGAGGCCACAGGCCCACCTGCAGGCTGAGGGAGGGACATGGCAGTGCTCTCCATCCCCACAAACCCCCTCCTGCCTTTCCATTCCCACGCAGACAGGCTCTATTTATAGAGACCTCGGCCGCTAATTATAGATCCCAGCAATCAAAACAAAAGGAGGCAAAAGCTCTGCACTTGCCACTCGCTGGCTCTGGCCCCTGAGCCCGGCACTATTCTTGTGGCAGATCCCATATCCCAACCAAAACCTCCCAGACCACCCCAGCACCACAGTACTGGGCTGCTCTCCCACGGCAGTGGTTTCACTGGAGACCACAGGGCATTTTACCAGAACTGAAACTTGTCCTTGGACACTCACAACAGAGCAGCTCAATCCCAAGCCTGTCCCTGATTTCTTTCCTGCTTTCTCTCAGTAAGAGTGGCTTTGTCATCCTCCTGCTGCTGCAGAGAAGCATCAGCCCCTGTCATCATCAGTCCCAGCACGAAGGTTTATCAAACAGGAGCAAGCCACCACTGGGGTGCAATCCTGGATGTTCAGCATGGGAAGGCATCCCCAAGTGATCACACAACCTCCACATCCACCCACAGTTGGGAGGCAGGAATTTCTGCACGTCTGAGCAGGCTCAGCCTAGCCAGGGCTCAGCAGAGCTGGGAATGGCTGCTGACAGAAGGGAAGGGAGTGGGATCTGCTGGGCATTCCCAGTGGCCAGGCTGGTTCTGAGTGCCACCAACTGCACCCAACCTGAAAGAGGGAGACCCCAGGGAGAGAGTCTGGCAGCTCAGCCTGGTCCAAGGGGATGAAGGTCCATAGATTATGCAAATTCTCCCCATCACAGCCATCATGCAGAATTCATTTTGTTTTCAGACTGGAACTATGGCAGAGCAAGGACAGACAGAACAAGGGACACACAGAAAGAAGGTGGTCAAGCAGGAGCACAGACTCAGGATCAGCTCTGGGATATCCCTGGGCAGTTCTCAGGAGAGAGCTGGATGCCAGCAGGGCAGCTGTTGCCTGCTTGTCACACCTTCCAAGCCCAAAATGCTCCAATCCAACACCAAACTTTACCCATCCCATGGCAAAAGGCTCCCTGTGCCCAATGGTGGCCCATTCCACGGTCTCTGAGTACCAACCACAGCACAAACATTTCTGGGGACTCCCTGAGGTCTCCTCAACCTGGGCTTGTGCTCTGAGCTGCCCCTCCACACCCCACTGCTCTCCACCCTGCCGGGAGCCAGGAGCAGAACCTCCCTGGCCAGGCACAGGAATGTTTCCATCAGCATCACTAGCCCAGGACTCCCCTCACAAGCTCACCCCTCCCTCCAATTCCACTTTTAATAAGAGCAAAAATTGCCAAACCCACAAAATTAATGTCTGAAAGGTTCAAGCAGAGCCATTCAATCCCAGCCTGTGACTGCCTGGGAGGTCTCAGGCCGGCTCCTGCACGCTCCAGAGGCTGCTCTGCACCGAGGCTCCCACAGGACCCCCACCCAGCTCAGTGGGGCACACTGGGGGAGAGCATTCCTGAGTGGACTGCTAAGTGTATCCCTCATGGAAAAAACAATGTCTGTGCTGGCACCCCATGGATGAGGCCACAGCCCTGTTACTCCTCACCAGGCCACGGAGGGGAACAGGGCAAGGAGCTGGCACAGCTAGAGGAGAAGAAAGGCCAGGAGGGTATTTTTATACCATGTGTCAAACCCCAGTGAGGAGGAAGGATCCATTACAGTTTCCTCTATCTATGACTATGACACGGCCAGACCCTCCTGGGATCATCAAAGCACAAGCATCCATGGGGCAGTGAGTCCAGGAGCCAGCACAGTGGTGTCACACTGCCTGGGACACCATCCCGTGCTGCACATGTGTACCTTCCCTTTTTCATTTGTATTTTTTCACTTTTTCCCTCCTCGAGGGGAAAAAGCCCAACAGGTGCCTGGAGAACTGCAGGATGCTCCTGCTGTCCTCTGGGTGCTCTCTGGCAATGGCCCCTGTGGCACAGGGCTGGGGCACTGCCTGTCTGCTTCTGCCCAGATGCAGCAGAACCTGGGGCAGGTCAACCTCCTCAGGACGCAAAACAGCAAAAAAAAATATTCCAGATTGTGTTTCCCAGCCTTCCTGCTCCTCTGCCTCAGACTGGGGAATCTCCCTACTCCACCCAGACACAAAGCACCCTCCTGTCAGTATAAGACAGGAAACACCAGCCCAGCACAGAGTCAGGTTGCTGACACTGAAAATGTATTAAAGCCTCCACTGCTCCTACCCAAGACATTTAAATTATTTAGGGCACTTGGACCAACCCCAAGTAAAAATACAAACAAACACAGCATGAAATCTGAGCCACACTCGCCGTGCCTCCTCATTCCACGGTGCCCTCACAGGAGGCACTGGAGGAGGACCAAGGCACACTGACCTCGCAGGGAGCCTCCCTGCCACAGACACAGGTCCCCATGTGTCCCTGTCCCACAGGTGTGCTGTCTCCAGCTGGCTTCCTGAGCCTCCTGCCCAGGCAAAACCCAGCACATGGGTGCTCAGCCTTGGGCACCCTCCCGTGGGCTTGCTGTAGCCAGCAGGATAGATCAGCAGTCCTGGCTGCTCCTGGGATTGACCTACTGGGCTCTTCAGCCCCACTTTGCAGCTCACAGGGGATGGGTTTCCCTTCCTTTGATCCCCTTTTACTGATGGGAACAGCGCTGGTGACAAGCTGCAGCTCCAGGGCGGGCAGGCAGTGGGAAGTTGTTCCAGCTGACCTACTTTCCACGGGCATTGCTAGGCAGGGCCTCCTTCTTGGACACTGCCAAGGTGATTCACCACAACCAAAACCCAGCTGGCACTGGGAAACCGGGCAAAAAGGACGAGGAACGACCTTGGGGACCCCCTTCAGCACTTCCTACCAGCGTGGGATCTGTCAGCAACTGCTGAATCCCACGCCAGGCGGGACTTGCTCGCCTCTGAAAGGCTCACCATCCTCTGCAGAGCGGCCACTGAGCTCCCACACAAACCCAGCCTGGCACAGAGTCAAACCCAGTGAGCACAACTCTCCTCCAGCTTGGCAGAGCACTCCAAGGGCAGCAGATAACCCAGCTGATCCCCAGACCTGGACACAGCCAGGCAGCACTCACCATCTCGTCGAGGGCATAGCGCAGCAGCCCGTGCTCGTAGAGGATGAAGAACCGACGCTGCCATTTCTGCAAGAGAAGACATCGAGGTGGGTCATGGCAGTGCCCACCAGTCCCTGGGCCTTGCTGGGAGCACTGGAGCTGCACAGCAGCTGGCAGAGCACTGCCAAAGGTCTGTGTGCACCAGCCCACACTGCCCAGTGCTGACTGCCTTGAGTTCTGGCAACCTTGGGACCTTGGCCACTCCCTGGGGAGCCCGTTCAGTGCCTGACCACCTTCTGGGGAAAGAAACTTTTCCTAATATACAAACTGAACCTCTCCTGACTCAGGCTCATGCCACAAGTATTGGGGACACCAGAAGGATCCCCAAACTGAACCCTCAGCTTCATCCTGCATCATCTATTCCAGCATCCAGTGCTGGAGGGTGACAGGGTGTCATGTCAGATGTCCCCCAGCAGCCAATGAGCTCAGTCTGGGTGGTGGCTGCACTTATGGCATGGCACTGCCCAGGCAATCCTGGCACCATGCTGGCACTGCTGCCTCTGCAGCTGCACAGCAAATCAGATTGGAGAACTGATCTGGCTGGAAAGCTGCCTTTTTTTTTTTTTCATGTGTGCCAGGTTGTTTTCAGCCAACAGCAAAAACTGGTTGAGCAGGCTGAAATAAAAAAGTCCTGGATTCATAGCCCCAGTGCAGCAATTCTTATCTCATTTTTCTCAGCCCTTTGGGCAAAGTCCAGGATGCTCAGGGACAAGCAGAACTATGGAGAACCTTGTGGATCTCCACAAGCCCCAGCTTAGCAGGCAGCCTGCGTTTTGGGGAGACCTGGGTCCCACGTCCCCTTTATAGGGGCCAGCCAGCCTATGACAAGCTGTGACTCCAAGTAATGACCCATATACCCCAGGCTGAACTACGAACTCAATTCTTGCTCATTCGGGAGCGATTTTTTTTATTATAAACAGCTCCGAGAGCGTTTTGGCTGCATGACAGAGGGTTCACGGACCATTGCCATCCCTCCCACGCACAAGACAGCCCCATCCTGGCAGCCTCAGCAGCAAGCTCCCTGCAAGACAAGCCTGGGGACAGGCTGCAAGTCCTCGTCACAAGCCAGCAGTGAAAGGACATCAGCCTGGCCACATCCTTCTGAGCCTCACACTCCCCAGGACAGGAAAGTGGGGGATGCTCTGACCCCACAGGATGCTGCTGTTTCTGCCAGGCATGAGAAAACCCCTTTGGGAAGGAGCTGAGTGTGTCCTGCTCTGTATGCAGGTCCCTGCTGCTAGCACTTGGCTTCAGGGCTCTGCAGGGTTATAGCAAATGGGAACCACCACTCAGCTCCTTCCTTGCTACAGGACCTGCCTGACACTGGCATATCCACGCTAGGGGATGGGATGCAGCCTCTGTCTAGAGCTCTGGGCACGCTCATGATGAGCTGCAGAAAATAAAGCACTTGTTTCCAAGCCCCAAAGGAAAACTAGGAGCCTTTCTGATGGTCACAGCACAGTTCACACAGCCCACACCCCACTGCCTTCCTGGCAGCATGGCACGTGTCAGGCAAACCAGAGCAGCATCAAAACATTAAAAAGCAAAAACAAGTAATAAAATTGCACAGACTGAGCACCTGCAGTGCCCCAGGCTGCTGCCCAGCATGGGAGACCGTGCATCCCAGAGAAGGCATTCCAGCCTTGCTGCCGGAAACATCTCCCAGCTTCCTGGTTTGCACAAGGGGATGGGTGCACGGAGGTGCCTTTTGCACTCCCAGGGTCACAGCCACCGCCATGGGTAGGGACAGCCCTTGCTGCTCCTCCTGCCACACACACCAACGTCATGGGGAGGAGATAGATGTCTGAGCTTCACTTACCCGGGAGCGATGGACGGGGTTGTCAAAGTCCGTTCCTTCCGGGGCCAGCAGCAGCCAGCCACCATAAATGGGTTTGGCCTGTAAAGAAACAGCAGAGAAACACTCACACACAGCAGAAAATGGCTCAACATGGAGCAGCACCACAGGGAATCAATGGTCATGGACCACAGGGAACTGCAGCAGCCCCAGCACGAAGGCAGCTGTGTGAGCTCAGCCTCCTGCACGCAGGCAAACGCAGCCTTCCCAGTGTAGGGAACGTGGTGTCTGATGGCAACCCGTAGTGTGACACACACTGTGTGCCAACAGCACTGAGACGAGGACTCGGGAGGAGGCAAAACCCCAGCCACAAACTCCAAACACAGCTGCTCCTGCATGGCACCGTGCCCGGAGCACCAACCTCCCGGGTACTGCTGAGCCCATCCCCACCGCCGGCTCTTCCCGACGCCATCGGCAGCGTGCCTCTACTCCAAAGCAAAAACACACTCCAAAGGAGAGCTCCATGTTTTCCGTTCGTTAATTAAGAGAGGAAAAACTACCCAGTGCTGGCAGTTCTCCAGCTCCCAGCCGCTTCCCGTGCCGTGCACATCCCAACTCCTGCTTCCCTGCAGGGCCAGCCCCTGCCAGCTCGCTCCCCCCACCAGCAGCGTCCAGCGGCCCACGGCTGAGCACACAGGAAGGTCAGAGCCAGGAGGAGGGAAAACAGCTCACTGAGCCAGCAGGGAAGAGAAAGGGAAAGAATACTCGGAAAGAACCTTGCAGCACTGCCGTATGTCAGTGGAAAAAGAATATCCAGGCTCTTTCCACCGGTGGCTTGGATGCAGAAGTTGCCAGGGTGAAGCTGACCCACGGGAAGCAGTGGGATGGGGATGGGCACTGGGCATGTCCTCCCACACAAAGTCCTGCAGGCACTGCTCCTGCTGCCTTGTCAAGCTGTAAATGATGAGCCAACACCTGGCAAGGGCTGGGGCCAAATCCTGCTGCAAGAGTGGCAAGGCATTGCCACACCAGCAAGGCGGCTCCACAGATACCAAGACAGACCAGGAGGGAGAAAACCCAGGGAAGATCCAGCTCCAGGAGACCCTGGGTCTGGGAACACTGCTTTCCACCACGGAACATCCATGCACGTCTATCCTGGCCCAGCCAAAAAGTCATAAGGACACACAGTCCCAGATCTTCTCTAACTTATTCAGTTAATCTTGTTGCTTTCATTCTTTTCTGTTCCTTAAAGTTTAAAACTGTTTCCAATCCAGTACCTCCCCTAGATTCTTCCTGCCAGTTTCTGTGGTTTTGTAATGTTAAAAAAAAATTTCCCCTCTGGAAAAATCCCTGCAAACAATAGAAGAAACTGCCTATACACCAGAAACTGTCAAATGCATGAACCACTGAGTAAGCAAACTGGAAACACGCCGGAGGAGACCTTTTGCTGTTTATAAAGTGAAAAGAAATAACAAAATCTCTTATCCCCTTCACAATATGACATACCAGCTCGAGGTGTTGCTCTCCCAGCAGCTGGGAAAACATGATTTGAGAAGACCTTCCTTCCTTCCTCCTTTAAATGAGATTTAAACCAATGAAAACGAAGCGCTGGGATTGGGATCCAATTTGGGGGAGTTAAGGGGGCCCAGGGCACCCCTACACCTGTTCCCACGACCCCATTGGGGGCACAGAAAGGCACCTGTGTGCACCACAACCCTCCCTGGGTTTGGCAAAGAGCCCGGAGCCCCCCGCCACCCCTGCCCAGCTCACCTGGATGCTGGTGCCCTGCTCGCCCATGGCCCCCATGCCACCTCCAGCTGCTCGGCACCGCTCCGTGCCCAGCTCCGTGCCCGTCTCGGTGCCGCCCACGCTGCCAGCGCCCCGCAGGTGAGCCAGGCTCTGCCACACCCCCGGCACACCCCGCCCCGTGCCCCCACCCAAAGCCGCCCGTGACGCATCCGTGCCCACGCGATGGGAGGACTCCAGAGCAGGGGATCCCGGTGCTCCCGCCATGCCTGGGAAGAGCCAAACATCCCAAATTTCTCTGGTGTTTTACAGGGGAAAAGCAGAATTGCAAGTGACTTATGATGACCCATCAGAGACCATTCAATAGGTCACTGTAACAGGAAACGGGGTCCCTAAATTCCTCTGAGAGAACTTAGGGTGAGCGCTGAGCAACTGGAGCTTGAAAAGATCTTAGGAGTGGCCTCCACCATGCAGGAACAAGAGGATGACAGTGACAACAGCACATGACGTCCCCAAGGCTTGGCACGACCACACCAAGGCAGCACCCTGGCAATGCTCTGGACAGCTGAGCTGCAGTCAGGGCTCAGCCCTCCTCCATCTCCCAGTTTTTCCATCCTTCAGTTTTCCCTTCCATGCCCCAGCACAGCTCCTCACAAAGAGCAACTGCTCAACACAGCAAAGCCCCGTGAGCAAAAAATTCTCCCTGACACAAGCCACAGCACTGCAGCCACACAGCATCCAGCCTCAGTGACAGGCAGCAGGCAGGTCCCAGTGCCATATCAGGGACAAAGTAACTGTGAAACCAACCGGGACACCCTCACTAGGCCAGCAGCAAGCAGCCTTAACCCAATATTACAGGCATGAAGTCCTGCCCTACCTCAGTCTGGCTCACAACCCCCAGAAGACATTATTTTGCCTTCAGCCATTCCAATTTTAGCTCAAACTGTCTGTAAATAAACACCGAGCACCTGAAATACACACCCTTAACATAGAGCATGGTCATTTCTGTACCAGCATCATAAATAACCACCAGTGGGCTACACTTATTTTAGCAGAAGCATCCAATTCTAGATATTGAAACCGAAGTAGATGAAAGGTACGAATTAGAGCCAGGCAGCGTGGGCAGCCTGGTTCCACCCATCAACAAATGAACACACAGCAGCGCTTTTTAAAGCCAAACCAAAACAAGCTCCTGCTAAAACCAAGCAAATGCCCAGAGAGGTACCAGCCTAAATGAAAGGGATATGAATTAGAACACGAAGTGTCTGAAATAGGCTCATCACACCTGCATTGGAATGGCCCTGCTGAAGCAAGGTTTAAAATAAACTCGATGTGGGAGGCAGGTCTGGGGGGGTGTTGGAGCACCAGGATGGAGCTGGAATCACATGTCCTTTCCACTGGCTTGGGTTCCTCTGGAGAGCTCCTCAAGAGGAGGGAAATGCAACAACCAGCACTGAGCAAGACCTCAGAGCAAAAATTTCCCTCTTCCAAGGAGATTTGTCCAGCCTCACATTCAGTAATGGTGTTAGAACATCCCTAGGGTTCTCAGGATGCCTCTGACCACACAGGGCCCTGTTTCCCTCCTGGCAGCTCTGGTGATATCCAAAGGGCAGCTCCACGTATCTTCTCCACAGGTAGCAGCCACACAGAGTGCTCAGGCACTGGGTGGGTGGCTTTGCTTTTATCCAGAAGGTATCTGGCTGGAGGGTGAGCCACAAAATGCCATGGGAAAGCAGAGTGCAGAGTGGCTGCTGAGGGAGCTCACCCCCCCATGGTATGATGCTCACCCCACCATGGCGTGAGAGGCGCAGCCAGTTTGCAGCCCCACAGTGCCCAGTTCCATCCGATCCCTCCTGTGGGACTGCTGGGACTGAGGGTGACTCAGGCAGAAACATCCCCACGTCACCACTCCGTTTCCTGTCACACCTCTGGGAGTGTCCAGGTATCGCATCCCACCTTTGATCCGATGCTGGAGCTGGGCTGTGGGGCACCAGCAGCACCTCAGCTGCCTCTCAGGTAGCTGTTCCAGCCACTGCTTCCATCCCCTCAGCCCACAGGCCTATGGTGCATCCAGGGGGAGGACGCTGCCTCCAGCCCAGCGCTGCCGGCAGCACAGCGGGTGGGAGGAAGCGGAGAAGGAAGCGGCCCCAGCTGGGTTTACACAAAGCTGTCAGGCTGCTGTGCTGATGCTGCCCAGGCATGGACAAACCACCCCAACCAGCTCCACCAGCACTGGGAACACAATTCCCAGCAGATGGAGAATGGGGCTTGAAGGACGTGCGGAGCCACTCAGCACCTCCCAAAGCCCAGGGTGATACAGGAACCCCTGCACACCCCCAGGGCCACAGAGGGCAGGTTGGGTTACAGGAGTGTGGCAGCCCATGGAGCGCCAGGTCACAGGGCTGAGGTGGGCTGTGACACCAACCAGCTGCCTGTTGGACAGGCTTTCACACCTCCTGTGTTTTTGGTGGTACATTCAGCTTTTCCCTCCCACACAAACCTGCCAGGCGTGCAGGACCCAGCAGAGCCACAGAATGCCGGCCCCACAGTGCTGCAGTTCATTGCACAAGATGGAACAGGAGAGCTGTACCAACATCCACATCCCGTCTTAGGGTCCAGACTCAACCCACATCCCCACTGGGGTGCTGGACACCCGGGTGGGCTGGGATGCCCCCACAGCCAGTGCCCACCCAGCCCCGCATGTTCTGAGGGAAGTCCGAATCCATTGCCGGGAGAGACTCCTGGCTCCGAGCGCGTGGCGGGAGGGATAATCTGTTTAGGCTGCCGGCAGACGTAATCAGCCTGTCTCGGGTGGAGGCAGGGCTTGTTTTGTTCAGGCTTGGCAACTGAGCGGGAAGGGGAAGAAAAATGGATTGTTGCATCGGAGCCTTAGGCTCTGCCTCCAGCACTGGGAGCAGGGAGGCCTGTGCACCAGGGAAGTGATGCCAGGGCTTCCAGCAGCCCCCCAAAGGAATGATGTACCCAATCTGACCTAGGCTGTGGGTGATTCCATGGTGGAACTTGTTCCATCACCTTTATGGGTGAGCTCCAATATTCGCCAAAGGAGCCTCTCTGACAGTGGCGCCTGCTGCTCCCCACGCCCAAGGGAGCACAGTGGGGTCACAGCTGTCATCCAGACCCAGACAGTGGGGATAGTAAGGTCATCGTTGCCTGTGCACTGTCTTCTGATCTGCTCAGAGCTCCCCAGAGGCAGGGATCCGTTTCTGGCACAGTTCAAGGAGAAAGTCACCACAAATACTGTGGTTACAACCTCAAAATAGGAAATCTGGGCCGTTTCAGCCCCGCTCTGGGTTTTGCACACCTTGGAGCCAAGAGAACATCGCTGATGGATGAGTCGGAGCAGCCATCACTCAGCAGGAATGGGGAAGGTGGCACGGTGTTTAGGGAGCGAATGAGATGCAATACCCAAGCAGGCACTCCTGCCCACAGCAAGGCTTCTAGGAACTGAGAGACAGGCATCACTCGACATTCTGTGTGCTCCCAGTGGGATGGCAGATGGAGACCCACCGGAGACCTGTGACCACGGCTGTCCAGAGGCTCTGCAAACACTGCTGTGCAAACCCACGCTCCAGCAGCAATCCCAAGGGCTGGGATGAAGCCCAGCCTCAGTAGTTAAGCTGCTTACATCCCTGTTTCCCTGCCTGTACAACATTTCCCCTCTGCTGTCTGTCACCTGGTGACGCCAAACCCCAGTGCGGAGGCTGCAGCACTGCCTCTGAGCATCCACAACCATTCCTAAAGCAAAAACACTCTCCCATCCCCCAGCTTCTCATTCAAGTGGCTGTTCAGTGCCCTTGGGTTCAGCCCAAATAGTGCTTTTTCCAGGATGAGATCTAGGCAGCTCCTGGAGGCCATCCTGGATGATGGGGAGAGTGCCCTCTCCATCCATATCCAGCTCTGCCAAAACACATTTGCACAAGGCAGGTGTGAGTTGGTCACCGCCAGAGCTGCAAATCCCAGGATTTCACCACCAACACATCTTCACATGCAGCACAAGGGCAAACCAGACTGGACCTGGGGCACAAGGAGCACCAAGTGCCACTGCCGTGGGCCAGCTGTGCGTGGCACAGCTCTCCTGGCTCACCGCTAAGCACCGACCCAGGTGTCAGCAAATCCCAAAGGACAAAGCTGCCCAAACACTGGGCAGTGAGAGTGACCGACCGACCAGAGGAACAGGAAGGGGAAAGGTTGAATTCACCCTTCGTGCAAACAGCCAGCCTCCTTCTGCAAACACCCCTGGTTCCCAGGGCTGTGCTCGGTCCGAGCGCTGCCATTGCCTGGGGCAGTCGGAGCAAGAGCTGGCCGAGGCCGGCTGCGGCATGCACAGAGAATTTGTGAAGCAGCAGCAAAATGAAGCGGGACAGAATGGACTTTGCAATGCCAGCTCCTTCTGGAGCAGCCCTGAAGCCGGTGTGCCTGGCAGCGAGCAGGCATATCTAACCACTTCCCACCGCTGGCCTTCCTCAGCGCCTGGGAGAAGCCGCAACATCTCTCCACAGTGCTGGAGAGGGCATTTATCACTTTGTCAGGTGCCAGAGCAGATAAGGTGCGGCGCCATGCAAAAACCCAGCAGCGAGTGAGTGTGCAAAGGGGATGGTTCTCCAGCACCCAAAGGCGCCACCACGTCCCTTCCCTTGGGCCAGGAGGAGGTTCAAGTGCACCCCAAATCAACACCAGAATCCAACAGAGCTTCCAAATGCTTGCTGCCCTCCCTGCTTGCACGTCACTGTCCAAGGATGGGATGCTGTCCATAGGGCAGAGCCACTGTGACCCTGCCCCCCGAGTCCCCTTGGCTGTGCTCTCTAAGTCCCTGCCCTCCACAGCCACCAACAGAGGCAAATTTGACATTTGCAGAGAAATCTCTCCCTGTTCAGTCCTAATAATCAGTGAAGTAGAGGCGGATTTTTGCAGCATGATACAAGCAGCAGGGAGCGGGGAATGCAAGCGCGGGGGCTGCTTTCCAGGAAAATGGGGGCTTTTCCTCCCAAAAAGGAGCAGGGCTGGAGGGAAAAGTATGGCCGGGACATGATCCCTCACCCTGTTACCCTTTGGACAATGCAAGGAACCAGGACGAGACCCCTGCAGCACAGGGCATCCCAGCCCCATGGATGCAATGTCCCAGAGCAAAGCCAAGCCTGTAACCCAACGCTGACACACTCCAGCCTCAAGGCTGCTGGCCACCAGCCACTCAGCATCCAGAACAGTAGGAAAGTGATAATGTCCAATGGAGAAGAGATGGGAAATAACCACCCCCAGTCACTGGGCACGGGTGTCACGAGAAGAGGCAGTGGGAAAAGTATGTGAGCTCTATTTTCTAACTGGGTGGTCCTCTGGGCATCTATGCCATGATCTCTAATAAAAAGAAAAAAGGGGGGAAAAAAAGACACTGGCAGCTGGAAAGACGTCCTCAAATTCCTCTATCTGTGCCAGTCCCCAAGCCCCGAGAGAGCAAACGCATGGAGAAAATTAAAAGCAACTGCTTTACACTCTGCTCTTCTTCCAATTCAGGCCAGGCAAAATTTTTAGGTTAATTCCCAGCCTGTCCCATGTTGCTGGGGACTTCATCTCACAGAGCAAGGACATGTGTGTGCAGTCATGGACTGGCCCGGAGCAGCCACCATGGAGAGCAGGGACCCCATGGGGATATTCTCACAAGAGCCTTGGGTGGCTGCTTGGGAAAAGGGTCCCACTGGACAGGCTGGCTTTTGCTTGAAGACAGGAGAAGCACCCTGGGAACCACCAATCCTTCCAGGGCAGGTTCTGGAAAGCAGAGCTCCACATGAGGTTTGCAGGTGTTTACAGGGGGACTGTGCAGTGCCAGCATGGGCATGTCTTACCAGGAAAGTGGGAATTCCCACAAAAAGGGAATTTCTCCCTGGATAGGAAAGGAGCAGCATAAGACAAGCTGGCAACAGGTGGGTGGCACAGCAAGGACAGAGCGACCAACAGCACCGTGTCTGCCAGCAGTTAGATCCTGCTACCACACAGGATCAAGGGATCTGACAGCCCACGACCCACAGCAACAGATTTTCCCAAAGGGAGAACAGCCGCGCTGAGTGACCCAGTTTTTCCCATGCTGTGTGGGCACCCCAGAAGGTCAAATACAGACTGGAGGGGGGTAAAAGGCACATCACCTCCCACCTGCAGCCCTGGGAGGGGACAGTCACGTCTCCAACAGGTGGTGGGACCGCATGTAGCTGCCCCAAATCACACCGAGCCCCATCCAGCAGCACAGCCACGCACAAAAACAACTCGTGAACGCAGCGCTCCCGGGATTAGGGACTTAGCGTCCGCACAGCCCTTTGAAGTTGGAAGCGCTAAGTCTGATTATTATTAGAGAGCTCCAGCTCATTAATCCTGATGTTTGGGGCTGGATTTCCCCCCTCCCAGCCCCATTCCTAAGCTGGTTCCCGAGTACGACGGAAATCCACTACTACCGCTAAATATTTGTGACTCTGCAAACACACTCTGGGTCTCTGCCCTGAGCGGCTCCAGCGCCCCTGCAGCACCCCGGGAAGCAGCGGGGGCAGCTCCTGACACCCACACAGGTATTTTTATCTAATAAAAATCCAAAAGAGACACGAGTGCGTAAGTGTGAAGTACCTTCACCTTTCCTCCAAGCCAAGTACAAAGGTCAGATGACTCCAAAAGACTTTTCCAGCCTGACTCTAGGTAATCACCAACGCCGTCCCTGTCCACGGGGTGAGCAGGACACGCTGGGCACTGAGCCCCCACGCTGCAGAGCGGGACCCCCCCAACCCAGCCCAAGCTTAAAATGTTTGAGTTTAAAAGGCAGAAACATTCAGAGCTGTTAAATGAACCGTTATTCCTGGGTGTGCTCCGGAGTGAGCACACCCCCACATCCAGCCAGGCTGCGAAACGGGGCACAGACTGGGAAGAGAGGCGGGGAAGCGCCGGGGTGGCCACGGCCGGGGGCTCCTGGGCACGGGGAGCTGCGGGCAGGGCGGGAGGTGCGTGCGTGCATCTCACGCTACCACAGCCACCATCTTATCTGGGAAAGCGGGATTACTTCACCCCAGCTGCAAGGGAGAAACCGAGCAGGATTGCGCCGTTTTCCCAACCGGAGCCCCCCGCACCAGGGCCTGGATCCGGCCGCGGGGCTGACCCCGAACCCATGGGAACCGGACGCGGGTGCAGCCCCCCAGGGCCACCCACCACCCCGACGGGAACAAAGCCAGCGAGGGGCTGCCCGAAACGCGTCCCTGGGTCCCCAGAGAGGTGGGTGGCAGGGCGGGCAGGCACTATGGAGAGCATGCGATGCCCTGAGCCCCCCCAAAAAAAGTAAATAAGCTTTGCACCAGGAGGCAGCGCTATCCCCGGGCAGCGGGAAGGGGCCGGCCGGGAGCGGGGGGCTCTTCCCGAGCCCCCTCCGGGACGGCTCCTTTGTCTGGGCACGGCCGCGCCGCCCGCCCCTTTCCCGCACACACCACGGCATTTTTTTCCAGTTACATTTTTTCCATATTAGCCCTCAGATTTCACGATGCCCCCCCCCCCCCCTCCGCCGCCCCCCCCAGCGAGCGCAGCAATATGTCTGATCTCATTGCCATAATAGGATCGGGAGCGGGGATGGCAGCCCTGGCCCAGAAAGGTGTGGGAGGAGGGAGGGCGGCCCTGTTCCCTTCACCCCAACACCACGGACGGGGCCCCGCACCCCAAAAACGCCCCCCGTGCCCCAAACACCCCCTGTCATGGGAGCGCCGGCCTTGGGCCTGAGGGAGGCCTGGGAGGAAGAGGAGGAAGAGGAGGAAGAAGGCCAAGCCCTGGCAGACCCCCAGCGCTGAACCCTTTTTGGAAAGGGGCTGGAGTCCCCTTCCCATGTCCCCGGGAAAGCAAGGGGGTCATGTCCGGCACGTCCAGGAGGGGACGTTTTGTTTTCAACCGAGTTTTTCCCGGGACTTTCTGGATCGCCTGATGGAGCTCACAGGACACCCCCCACCTGCTGCCCTGCACCCCAGGAGGGGATGGGGTCACCCCAAGTGCTGGTGCGGGGCCCCAAATGGCCTCAGAGGGTGAGACCCCAGGGGAGGTGGCACTGGGGTGAGCCATGACCTCAGGGACCTGTGGGCACACTGTGGGACACCTGGGAATCTGTGGGGTCAACAGGCATCCCATGGGATCTCTGGATACCCTATGGGACACAGAGTACCCAAAGCAGTCACGGACATCCCACAGGCTTCGCAAACACCTGTGAGTCCCTGTGCTGTCCACGGGGTCAGCAGGCACCCCAAAGGGACCACACGCTACACAAGGGACCGGCAGGAATCACTGGATGCCCTATGGCACCAGAGAGCAACCACGGGCTCCTGGACACCACATGGGATCCACAAATACGTATGGGGCCCTGTGCTATCCGTGGGGTCAGCAGGCACCCCATGGGACTACACACCACCCATGGGGTCAGCAGGCATCCCATGGGATTCTTGGACACTTTATGGGAGCAGAGTGCACCAGTGGAGCTCCTGAACACCCCATAGAATCCATGGATACCTGTGGGTCCCTGGGATATCTGCAGGATCAGCGAACACGCCATGGAGTTCCTAGATACCCTACGGGACCAGGGAGCACCCCTGGAGCTCCGTAACACCCCATGGAATAGAGAGATACCTGTAGGTACCTGTGCTATCCATGGGACCCCACAGCATCCCTGACCTGATCCCACGGTATCTGTAGGAGCGGCAGGCACCCATAGGACCCTACAATATCTGTGTCCAGCAGGCACCCCATGGGACGCCTGGGGATCCCATGAGATCCTGTGCCAACCACGGGGATAGCACGCGTGGCACCCTGTCCTATCCATAGGACCCCAGGACGTCCATGGAACCCTATACTATCCACCGGATCTTGACCTATCCATCGGGACACCCATGGGACCCTAAACTACCCAGGGGGCTCCCAAGGTACCTGCGGGACCCCAGGCTACCCACGGGGACAGCGGACACCGCACGAAGACCCAGGGCACCCGAGAGGCGGGCAGGGGGGCGGAACACGGGGTTGGGTTTTGGGGGGAAAACAGCGGGTTTTGGGGTAAGATCCCACCTGGTTGAGATCCTCGTCGTTGAGCAGGTGGGACTCGCGGGGCTTGAAGCAGTTCTGGCACTTGCTCTTGTTGAAGATGTTGGCCTGGAACTTCCTGCAGGGATTGTCCTTGGCGGCCATGGCGCGGCCCGCGCCCGCTGCGCGCCCGCTCAGCGCCCCGCGGAGCGCCCGCCCGCCGCCGCGCCCATCGCCGCCGCCCCGCGCCCGCGGGGGGCGTCACGCGAACGCAAAAACCAACACAGAACCCCAGCGAATACAGCAGGGGAAAAAAAAAAATTCAACAGAGGGAGCGAATCGCAGGGCGGCCGCTTTTGCTGCGGCTCAGCGGGCGCGCATGGCCGGGCGGCGGCGGAGCGCGGAGGGGCGGCGCTGCCCGCGCCGTGTGGAGCCGGGCGGGACGGTGAGAGGCGGTGCGGGGGTCGGTGCGGTGCGGGACCGGAGGCCGGCGCTGGGCGGGCCGAGCGTGCGGGCGCTGCGGGAGCCGCTCCCGACTGCGCCGCCCGCAAAGTTTCCAGCGCCGCGGAGCCAGGCGGAAAAGGGGGCGGGGCCGCGGCGCGGACGGACGTGCCCGCCCGCCAATGGGAACGCGCCTCCGCCCCTAATAAGTGGCCGCGCTGGCCAATAGAAAGCAAGGAAAGGGACGGGAACGGTGGGGTCGCCTTGGCCGCGGGGGAGGGGCGGTGCGCTGACAGCTGGGGCGGGATCGGCCCCCATCGGCCCGGCTCGGTTTCGTTCGGCCCGGCTCGGCTCCGTTCGGCCCGGCTCGGCTCCGTTCGGATCGGCCCGGCTTCGTTCAGCTCGGCTCAGCCCGGTTTGGCTCAGCCCAGCTTGGTTCGAATCGGATCGGCCCAGCTCGGTTTAGCTCAGCCTGGCACAGATTGGCTCAGCTCAGCCCACCGCAGCTTGGCGTATCTTGGCTCAGCTGGGCTCTGCTCAGTCCAGCCCAGCTTCCTTCAGCCCAAGTCAATTCAACCTGACTTGGCTCAGCCTGGCATGGATAAGCTCGGCTCGGCTTAGCCTGGCACAGCTTGGTTTGGCTCTGCTCGTCCCAGCTCAGCTCTCTTCAGCTTGTCTCAGCTCAGCTCAGCTCAACCGGGCTTTGCTCAGCACAGTTTATCTTGGACCAGCTCAGCTCAGCTCAGCCCCTTGTAGGAGTTGTCCGATGCCCCCCACTCTTGGCCCCCCAGTGACCTCCCCAAACAGCCCACACACAGCCCACCCCCAGCAGTGGGACACACGGTGACACAGGGTGACAATCCTGTCCCCAGCCCTGACACACAGGGGTCACCAACCCTAGGACACTCAGATTAGGTGGGGACAATGTCCCTCACCCTCCTGTGGCACCTCGGTGACCTGTGGCACTGAGGACAAACCAGGGATGAAGCAGGGACAGGGGTGCACGTCCCTGCTGTGCCACCGCCCTGGGGCCAGCTGGGAGCTCCTGTTTGTCCAGTGAATTTCTATCCGGTGGAAACCGGCAGGTAAATATTCCTGACCGGCTGATAAGGACCCGGTGTGGGGCCACAGGTTTGGCCTCCCAGCTCTGCCCCTGGGTTCTGCACAGAAGCACCAGGGAAGGGAGCTCAGTGCCTGTGGAGCATCACTGGGTCAGGAGAGAGATGGGAATGCTGACCCTGGAGCAGGGGAACAGGGCAAAGGTGCCAAGTGGCACCTCCAAAGTGCACCCAATGCACATCCTACCACAGTCAGACATCCCTATGGCACATCTCCTGCTCATCCCAGTGTTCCCTGCCGGCGTGGGATGGGGCCCTGCCGTGAGGAACAGACACATGGATCTTCCTGGATTTTTGGGACCAGGAAAAACTTGTCGGAGAAGAGGTGATGGCGTGGTCCCCTCACGCCTGGCGCTGTCCTGCTGTTTGATGTGGGACCCGGCCTCAGCGGCCTCGCCACGCCGGCTCCGCACTGTCATCCCAACTAAATAAAGCCCAGCACAATTGCCTGCTTGTTTATTAATTTTTCCTTCATCAAAGGCAGCTTTAATCATCTCCCTCCCTCCTGCCAGGGCCACTCGCAGCACACACTGTGTGCCATGGATTGGGATGGGACAGCAGAGCACCAGTGACCCCAGTGCATCCTCACCTGGCCCGGAGCTCACATGATGATCCCAGGCCACCAGACCCCTACACGTCACCATTTGGGGTGGATTTTCCCACCTTTTCCTTGATCCTAATGTTATAAATGCAGTAAGAGAGGTTTTTCCCTACCCCAGGAAGAGAGGGTTTTCCCCTGTGGAATGTACAGACCCTGCTGCCCTCGCTGTGGGTCCAGGGTTCACCTGGCACATGACTGCGGAAATCCTGCTCCTTGGAGAAGAGTGGATGATTTTCTCAACCTGCTCTTGTCCTTTGATTCCCCTTTCCTCCCTCCCTGCAGCCATCCCCAGTGTTGGATTATTCCCTGCCACATTGCTTGCTGAGGACCTGGCATGCCCTGCATCCCACAGCTCCTACAGATGCCCAGCATTTTTTTTTTTTCCTCTCTGCAGCTCCACGGACACTTCCATGTGTTCTTCTCATAGTCCCCAGCCCTTCTCCACCTCCTCAGGTCACGGACCCCACAGACTGGAGGAACCCTGGAGGGAAGAGGGCTGCTCTCTCCCTATTTCCATGGGGCACTGTTCCCCAGAATAGGGCACAGTGTTGGCACAGAGCAGGGAGCACGGAGCAGGTCCTGCGTGTCCCATCCTCAGGCTGTGCCTGCCCCTGGGCTCGGGGCCGTGACCTGGCGCCGTGCACGGCTCTGCCGGAGCCGGCAGCGCCTCGCGGGAAGCGGCTGCTGCCGGGGCTGGCTCCAGCCTCTCCAAAAATCCAGCTCAACGGGATAGGCTTCTCCACAAACCTGTCGGGCTGCATTCAGCCGTGCGGAGCCGGCGTTCGCCCGTGTGCCACGTTCTGGAAACTCACTGCCTGTGACATCCCCTGCGAGCCCCAAATCCTGGCACAGCCGTGGCATCGAGGTCCCCAACATGTGCCGTGGGAGTGGGTGTCTCACCCCATCATCCACCCATTGCCATCGCTGTGGGAATGCCCGGTTGGGGCTGCCATGTCTCTTCAACCAAGAGCCGGCTTTTTTCTGGAGTTTTCTCAAATGAGGGCAATTTAAACAATGGGAAAATGGAAAGTTTTTGTCAGGGAGCTCTGGTGGCAGAGGAGGAAGGTGCCATGGTGAGTCAGCCTTCCAAGAAGAAGCCCCAGTGCCAGGTAAACAAGGTGCAAACCAGGAGGTGTTAGTCACCAGCACAGGCTGTGCTGGCCCCAGCCTGGGGAGGGCACTGGCAAAACCCTGCAGCTCCAGGAAAGGGAGCACCAAACCCCACAGGTGAGAGGAGAGCAGCACCTGCTCCTGCCATGGTGTGGAGACTCACCAGCCCCATCCATTGGCTCTGCTCACCAGGATGTCACCGTTTTGGGGACACGATCCATGTGGCTGTGCCGTGTTTTTCCTGCTCTGTGGCACATTTTTCCACAGGGCTGGGCGCTGCTGGGACAGGAGCAGGACAGCCGGGTGCTCCTCCCGGGTGGCCATCACTCCCCACGGGACCTTGGGCAAGTCATTTAATGCCTCTGTGCCGCCAGCTCGCCATCATTAGCGTGGAGCCAGACAGATGGATGCCCGGGGGAGAGGGCAGGAGCCATGGCTCGGAGCTGGCAAGCCCTGGGATTCCACACTGGATCCAGGCTTGGACTGAGCGGCGCCTGACAGGGCTCCCCTCCTCCTGCTCTGCTCCCAGTGGAGTCCCAGTGTAGGATACTGGACACAGCCCCTGGCTGTGCAGGAATCCAGAGCCCTCCACAGCCCTGCCAGGGGAACATCTGGCAAGGGAAACACTGACCAAAGGAGGCTTGGATACCCCTCATGCTGTCATGTGTCTTATAGGGGTGAGACCTACAGGGTGGAAATCCATATGGGGTGAAAAACACCTTCCTGGATGGAGAGGAAGGCCCTGGGCTGCTCTGTGCCCAGTTGTCACAGAATCAGAGTGGTTTAAGTTGCAAGAGATCTTAAAGACCATCTTGTTCCACTCCCTGCCATGGGCAGGGACACCTTCCACTAGACCAGGTGGCTCCAGGCCCCGTTCAATCCCATTTTTCCCACTAGGAAAAATAAAAGGACCCAAATCATCCACTGGAGGAAATCCACAGCATTCAGCTGCAGCTGATGCAGTCCAGAGGGGAGGATGTAACTCACATGGAAAAGCCCACGAGGATGGTCCAGAGCAAGCTGCACACACATGCAGAGGCTTGAGCATGTCCCAGAAGCCACAACAAATTCTGTCCCACCAAGCACAACTTTCCTCTTGTCCAGAGATGCCAAATGTCTGCGAGTTCATACCTTTCACCCAAAATGGATTAATTACACTCCCAGCTGGGTTATCAGTGGCTGCTGCTGCCATCGGACCTTGCTGTGCTTTAGCAGGAAAATCCGTATCTTTTGTTCCCACCCGTGTTTCTCCACCTTTTGTCTGCTGGGCTGGGCAGAGGGGATCCCTCTGTGAGGCTGCCTGCCCTGGCAACCCCCTCTCACCTCAGCAACCCTGCTAAAAACATCTTCCTGTGCAAAATCCAGTGCTCTCAGCCTCCTCCATCGCTCGCCCCCTTGGCCACCACCCCGGAGCTGCCAGCGCAGCCGTCGGATGTCTGCTCTGCTGACTCCATATAATACAAGTTTTACAAATGAAAATGTCACATGGCCCTAAATTAAATACTTTGGAGAAACCCATTATAATGCAGCAGCACAATTAGCTTTATCAGCCAGCCCAGAGTCATGCCAAAAACCAAAGCCGACTCACTCGACAGGAGCTGCCATCCATGAAACCAAGCTAACGACCTTAATTATATTTTTAGCTTCTAATTTTTGGCTGACAGTATCCTCAATTACCCAGCCCATAATTTGTGCAGGGACGGCGATCAGCCTCACCTGGCCTGTAATTCCTAGGATCAGCCCTTTTATCCCTTTTAAATATTAAATTGACTCCCACTGGCCACCCTCCAGTCCTCTGGAATTTCCCCAGGGTTTTAGTGTTAAATATTAACAGCAGAGAGCCTGGGCAGGCTGCAAACCCCTTCCCATGAGGGTTCTGCCAGGAAAACGCCTCTCCAGAGAGAAGTCAGCAGTGAGGACAAGGAGTTGTTCCCACCAGGTCAAAACTCCACGTAATCAGATCAGCTGTTCTGGCCAAAGATTGTTCTTTGACTCATCTCCCTTATCCGCCACCCACGCTTTACACCTCAGCACACAGCCCTGGCACTGAAGCCTCCTCTGCCTGCTCCTTCCCTACACATTTTTAGGGCTTTTTCCTCTTTTCTGTGCCACACCTCAGCCAGCCCAGGTCTTTTCCCATCTGGCCATCCTTGGTCTCCAGCTGGCAGCTGGGTTTGGGGAGCCAGCCCTGAGCACAGCCTGGGTTTTGGTAAAATGCTTCCCTTTTCCTGATCAGTGCTGGGTTTTGGCAAGGAAGCTGTTGCAGCATCACCCTGCTGATGCACAGGGGCACCTCTGGAGCCTGGCTCACCCAGGGCTCACCCACAGCCCTGGCACAACCTCTGTGAGGGTCAGACCCTCAGCACAAGGGGCTGCCACAGTGCCCAGACACCGGTGGGTGCTGAGCATCCTTGGGGTGACAGCCCACTGCAGCCCCAGGGGTGGTGACAGGACGAGGAGCAAGGGGAGGAATGGAGCAGTGTGGGGTGTGGGGGGCCCTGAACCCCCCAGGCTCTGGGGGCTGCTGCAAACAGAGGTGCCAGGGAGGGGCAGGAGCTGCATCCACACATGGCAGTGTCCAAGGCCAGGTTGGATGGGGCTTGGAGCAGCCTGGGATAGTGGAAGGTGCCCCTGCCCATGGAAAGGGGCAGGAACTGGATGAGCTTTAAGGTCCCTTCAACCCCAGCCATCCTATAAACTGTGATTCCCCTCGGCCTGGCAGGGCTGCAGGATTCTCGGGCTGCGGGCGCCGCCGGAGCCCCGGGAGCCAGCGGGAGCCGGGCTGGGCTGGCCAAGGGTGCCATCTCCTGGGGACAGATCCGCACAGCCGGGCTGCGGGACCGGGGGAAGGAGCCGCACCCCCAGACTGCCCGGGGAGAACAGCCCGGGCGGGGGGACACCCGGCCACCGGCACACCCGGTCACCGTGATGGACACCGTGATTGAGGGACACCCTGATGGTCACCGTGATGGACACTGTGATGGTCACCATGACTGAGGGACACCCTGATAGTCACCCTGATGGTCACCGTGGTGGTCACCATAGCACGGCCACGGCTCTGCAGAGCCCCGGGGCATCCCCAGGGTCATGCACCGAAGCCCAGGTGGCAAACCCAGCAGCAGCCCCGTGGGTTTGGGCTCGCAGTGACTCTGTGGTTTGCCACCAGGTGACGGTGGCAGGACGGGGGATGCCCAGGGACAGGCACATCCTGGCCCCGGCGCCTCCGCGGGGAATTGGGGTGACAGAAATGAGCCCTCGGAGCCGTCTGCATTCAGCCCGGCCCCGCAGTTGGCAGTTTCGATCCAAAAAGGCTCCTCCTCCCCTTCTTCCCCCACAACTCTTTTTTTTTTCGGGTCCTAAAGGGAGCACGTGTGTGAGCAAACGTCCTGGCCAAGGCTCACGAGTGCTAAAAGCAGATGGGCTGAGGGGAGGAAGCCATCCCAGCAAAGCTGCTCAAGGGGAAGGCAAAACACCCCCTAAAAGTTTTCAGAGCCAAATATCCACCCTCCCTGTTACCTGCAGCTCTCCCTGCAGCACTGCCGCTGGGGCAAGAGCCCAGCAGAAAAAATAGATTCTGTTGTCAGGACAAAACTGGGCTCTGTCACCCCAAAGAGAGTGTGGCACCTCCAGAGCCAGGTGCAGATGGGCACTGAAGGATGCAAAAGGATGTGGGGGGGATGCAGGGGGGATGCAGATGGATGCAAAGCCATGCAGAGGGATGCATGGCACTGGAAAGATGCATGGGGAACTGCTGGTTGATGCTCTGGGGAACCAGTGATCTCAGCAAAGGGAGGGTTTAATCCAGAAATCCAGGACAGGGGGCTGGTGGTGGCTGTCCAAACCACAGGAACAACCCCAGGCAGGGCAGGGTGACAGCCACTGCCTTGGCTGTGAGACAGAAGCTCATGGGGGACCATGTCCGGAGGTATTGGAGAGCCACAGAGCATCCTCAGAGGCTGTAGGAGGGGGTGATGATGTTTGGGGCACAGAGGGTGAGGCCACTGGGGCACACGGCCAAGGAAATGGGGCTCCAGTCCACACAGCCCCAGAATTCTACAGCTGAAAGCACACTGCCTGATCCCTGCTCAGCGAGCAGGGACAAACCACCCCCAAGTGCTTCTCACTTCCCTCTTGAAGGCTCACCAGGGTGGAAACTGCAAGTCTCTGGTGCTATTTACAGAGGTGAGTTTCCCCTGCAAAACCCGAGAGCCAGCGGGCTGGGACCATCTCTCCAGGGCCATCTCCCTGCTCTGCCACAGCCAACCAACTCAGGCAATGCCAAAATCAGGATTTCCCTCCTGTGGGAGACTCCAGCACAGCAATGATCTCATCCTTTTTACCAGATACACGACACGTGGCATGTGGCAGTGTCCCTGTGGCTCTGGTGTCTCCTCTCCTGATCCTTGTTCCAAGCCCTGTGGTCCATGGGATGGTGCCAGTGCTGCTTCCCACCCTCCTGCAGGATCTGGGGTGTGATGGGCCACATCCATCACAAGATTCTGGGCTCCTCTTCTTTGGGCTCTGCTCCCCATGAGCAGGATCAGCCTCCAATGCCCCTGCAGTGGACACAGTAGCAAAACGTCCTCTGGCCTCTCCATTCCAACTCCACATGGCAAGAACAAAATAGGAATTTTTGAACCAAACAGAAAAACCCTTGATGCTGTTCCACGGGTGTTTTTAGTAACAGGTATTGCTGCTTCCTTCCTCCTTCTGCTGCTTCTGCAGAAAGGTCCCTCTGGGCTGAGCTGAGTCACTGTTCTGCCACGCTCTCAGCACCTCGTGCCTCTGCCTGGCACCACTGCCAAAGCCATGCCCAGCATCTCTGCAGGAAACAGAGACAAACCTCTGGAGGCTGCCAGCAGTGCAGAGCTGGCTCTTGCCCTCTGTGAAAACAAGCCGAGTTATTAATGTGCTATTAATGTGTTATTAATGCTTTGTGCCCTGAGCCCAGCTGGGACTCGTTTGCCCATGCAGGACATAGCACACCCCTCCTGCCTCCCAGGCATGGATGCACCTGAGAAAAGCAGTGGTTAAGGCACCTTATTGGGCTCCAGAGACATTCTGTGAGCTGTGAGCAGGAGCCAGGACAGTGGCTTGTGCTGGCCATCCTGAGGACATGGAAAGGATGGATGCTCCGAGAGATGCCTGGTCCTGGCCATTGCCTTTTGTACAGAGTGAAACGAGAAGATGTTTTCTTTCCACTGGCACAGGCTGCCCAGAGCAGTGGTGGAATCACCGTCCCTGGAAGGATTTAGAAGGTGTTTAATGTGGCACTTGGGGACGTGGTTCACCAGTGAACATGGCAGTGCTGGGGGGATGGTTGGACTCTAAGATCTTAGAGGACTTTTCCAGCCTTTATGATTCTGGGATTCTGCTGCAGTCCCGTGATGCAAGAGCAGGAGCTGCAGAGCTCCCACTCCACCAAGGCCCTCTGAAATGTGACCACCTGGCCCAGGACACCTGTCCCTGTCCCTGGTGTCCCCCCACCCTGTCCCCAGCAGCCCAGGGACCCCACAAGCCAATGCAAGGTGCTGAGTGTGCAGCCGATTTGCATGGAGGGGACAAGGGGAAACCCCAGGAAATGCACAGCTCGGGCATTAATCAAATCTCTCTAATAATAAACCTCTGAGGCGTGCAGGGGCTCAGGGCTGCAGTTCGTGGGGCCATGGCAGGAGCCGAGGGGGAGTAGAGACTGCTGGAGAGTCAGACGTGAGTTACCCCATGGAGGGGCTGCAGGGGGAGGGATGGGGGTCAGGGCTTTGTCTGTGCCAGGGTTCGGGGCTGGTCGTGCTCCCAGGGCCAGCAGGGAGTGCAGGGTCTGCTCAGAGCTCCCACCCTGCTGCAGGTGGGCAGAGCTGTGGGGCTGGACAGGGAATCACAGAATGGTTTGAGCTTAATTCTCATCCAGCCCCCTGCCACGGGCAGGAACACCTTCCACTATCCCAGGTTGATCCAAACCCTCTCCAACCTGGCCTTGGACACTTCCAGGGATGAGGAATCCACAACTCCTCTGGGCACTCTATGCCAGGGCCTCACCACCCTCACAGGGAAGAATTTTTTTCCTGATAGCAAACCTAAAACGACTCTCCTTCAGCTTAAAGCCATTCCCCCTTGTCCTGTGGTTGCTTAAAGCCTGGCATGAGGGGTCCGTGGGGGAATTCAGAGGGTCCTGGTGGTTGAGAGGCAGAGGGAAAGACTCACCTGGCTCTGCTGGAAAATCCATGGCTGAGAAGTCCGTGCTGGGAGCACCACATGTACCTTGGGACTCTCCAAGAAGGGTAAACTTCTCCTCGGACGTGCAGAACAGGGGAGGGAGGTTCCCAGCCTGCAGCCCCTCAGCTTTAACACAGCCCAGATCTGCTTCCCATCAGTCATCCCATGGGAAACCCTACCTAGGTCAAGGATGGCTCAGCTCCCTGCCATCCCCAGGGCTTCCTGCCACCCCTGGGGGCTTCTCTGGGTGTAAATTTTGTCCCAAGAGCATCCGGGGAGTGCAATGGCCTGAGCCTCGCTCTGCCTGGGGGATGTCTGCAGTCAGCTCGACAGAAAGTCATTATTTAATTTATAGCAGTGTTAATTGAACAGGTGGGAGTGTCAGGCCGGCATCCCAGTGCCGAGAGGATTTTTCCCTGGGAATGAGAGGGTTTCACGTGTGCTGCCCCAGGTGGGACCCAGCCATCCTCAGCCCCTCTGCAGGGAAGGTGCCGGGTGGGCAGTGACAGGACAGATGTGCAAAATGCTCAATCTCTGCACACTCCTGAGTCCTGCAGAGAGAGGAGAAATCCTGGCAGAGTGCAGGGGATTGATGTATAAAAATCAAAGGTTTGGCTTTGCCACAGCAGCAGCTCAGCCTTCGGGCACGCAGAGGCTGAAGCTGCGACTTTGGCGAAGTTTTAAACCTTTGGACCCCGTCAGCACCAGCATCTCCCACCCCTGCAGGAAACAGCTGCGGCTCCAGGCACGGCTCTGGGCAGGGATGTGGCTCCCTGGAGCCCTCTCAGGCAGCAAAGGGCACATTTCCATTTCCACCAGGGCCACCCTGGTGCTGGGTCAGAGCTTCCTGTAGCTGCTCTGTGGCGCTGGCTGCAGACCCCGCATGTGACACAACACAGGAGCTTTTATCAGCCAGCCAGTTCTTCAAAATGTAAGTTTCTGAGCAGGTTTTTATGCTGCTGAGAGCTGCTGCTGTGCCTCTGACTTCACATCCAGTGCACAAGGGCACGGGGAGCACAGGGGCAGGAGAGGATGGGACAAGCAGCCCATGATAGGGACAAGAGCACGTTCACCTCCAGCTGGCACTGGTTAAACTGGTGCCTGAAGTCTCCTGGGGAGATTTCCCTCCATCTGCTGCTCTGAAATGTCTTACACATCAGCCTGGGTTTCACTAGAAACCGGAACACCCAAGAGAAAGGGCAGGAATGACACACAAGGTCGTGTTTCTGCTATTTTCAGAACTGTCTGTAAAGACAGGAATAGTCCCCAGTGTTTGTGCTCCCACTGGCGGGTGCAGGGACCCCCAGACCCTCAGGGCACAGCACGGGGCCACCTCTAAGCCAGGGTGGGCTCTCTGTGTGTCCCCTGGGACACACACAGAGTTTGAAAAGCAGATTTGGCCGTGTGCTCTTGCTCAAGCCTGGGAGCAGAGAGGGCTGAGGGACAGCCAGGATCTCCCTGCCAGGGGTCCCAGCCCTAGAAAGGGACAAGGTGGCTGCAGAGCAGCCCCATGGTGGCCACCCCATGCCTACCTGTGTCTCTGTCTTGCAGCCATGGATGGGACAGGTGTGGGGCAGGATGCCATGAAGAACTGCACTGATCAGGAGTACTGGGACAACCTCGTTTCCCAGTGCATCCCCTGCAGCCTCGCGTGCAGCCAGTCCCAGAGCAGGAGGTGTGATGCTGTGTGTGGTGAGTGCTGGGGTATCCCTGGATGGAGGAGTCAGGGATGGGGCAAAGCTGGGAGGGAGGATCAGACCCTGGGGTGAACCCCAGGGCAGGCTCTGAGCTAGCTCAGAGCTTCAAGCCAAAAACACAGAGGGATGTGACAGCTTCCCATGGATGGGCTGGGGCTGGCAACAGCTCAGGAGTGAGGCCAGGACCAAGTGCCTGCATCTCTGCACTGCTCCCTTCGGAGGTCACAAAGCTGCACCAACAGTTGTGTCCCCTGTTGGGGCCACCCCACCCTCCAAAGGCTGGGAGCCACCAGGTTCAGCAGATGTGGATCATGATAAACCCCCGACATGAGAGAGGCACTGAGTGTCCTGGAAACGGGTGGGGAGGAGGACAAGGGACAAATGAGTTCTGTACCCAACCCTGTGCCAACTCCCTTCCTTGAGTCATGGGTTGAGGTGGCTTCACCCTCTCCCAAGGTTCATTCAGTGGACATCTTCCTGCTGGGGACAGGAGATGCCATTCCTGTATCCTGAGCCAGTGCTGAGGCAGCTTTTGGGGTGTCCCAAAAAGCCATGCAAGTCCCAGGGCAGCAGCAGCAGCTCTGAGAAGCAGGCAGGAGCTCCCAGGTGAGCACAGCTGCCTTTCCCCAGCTCTCCAGCCAAACACGGCCCCAAATCCCGTGGATCTGTCACCCCGGAGCCCTGCAGAGGTTGTCAGCGCTTCGGGCAGGGAGCAGGTCCCACACTGTGCCTGCCAGAGCAGTGAGCTGGGCTCATCCTCTCGTGAATCCAGGCCTTGGGGTGGTGGGGGGATGTGCTGAGGACTCCGTGATCATCTCCCTCCCTTCCCCTCTCCTCCCCCAGAGTCCATGGACTGCAACAAGAACCCTGGATTTTACTACGACGAGCTCGTGAAGAGCTGCATCGAGTGCAGCTCGGTGTGCGGGCAGCACCCCAAGGAATGTGCCCTGTCCTGCGAGCGTGAGTTGGGGAAGGGGCACCAAAACATCCCCTTTGTGCCAGGGGACTGCACTTTTGGGGGGCTGCCATTTCACTGGGGCTGGGAAAAAGCCGCCAGGGCATCTCTTTCCCATTTTCTCCATCCTACAGTGGCTTTCCCCCATGGTGTGCTGCTGTTTTACAGGCGGGGCAGCTCCCGCAGCCAGGGTGGAATTGGCAGCTGTGGATCCCACCCGGCTGAGCTGGCCCAGCCCTCGGGGAGGGGGAGCAGGAGGGAACAGGGAGATCTCCAAAATCTCCAAGATCTCCGAGTCCTAAACTGGGGTTGAAACAATCCCCGAAGATGGGGCAGGGTGTCAATGGGGTGTGGGAAGGGATCTCCTCTACCTCGCCATGGAACAGAGGGGAGACAGAACTGCTGTGAGATTCCTTCCCAGTGGGAATTATATGCACATTATCAAAGCGGGCACAGTTGCTGTCGGCTCTTTCCCCATCCCAAAGTGACCCCAGAGGTGTCTGAGCTCGCCCATCTCTCCTCCCACAGCCACGCCCGCGGGGCCGGCGGCCGTGCTGGAGCAGAAGGGATGCGCGGAGCAGGACCCGTGGCTGGTGCTGTACCTGCTGCTGGGGCTCTGCCTCTGCAGCCTCCTCTGCTCCCTGCTCCTGGGCTGGACTCACCTGCGCAGGAAGGGAGAGGGGGTGTCCTGCCAGGCCAGCGCTGGGACCTGCCACTGCAGGGAGGACCCTGCCAAAGGTGGGTGCTGGGGGCGCTGGGAGAGCTTGGGGAGCTTTTGGGGACAGGCTGGGGCTGAAAGCAGAGCCAGTTCTAACAGGGGAGGGAGAAAAAGCAAAGACAAACGAGTGTGAGACTGGAAGAGGAGCAGGACTGAACTCCTGTGCCTGATTCTCCACCAAAATCCCTCAGTCACTCGTGCAAAGCCCCAGCGCCTCTCCAGTTTCCACCCAGAGGCTGAGGGGAGAAAAGCCAACTCTCTTCCAAAACAAACACCTGTCCCAGAAAAAAACAGTTTTAGTTCTGCAGCCAGAAAGGCTTCACAGATCTTTGTGTAAGGGAGGAAAAGAGAAAGGATCATGTGGAACAATTCAACATGGAAAAGGTGTTTTTATTCTTCCTCCTTTTCCTCTCTCCTGCCTTTCCAAAGAAAAACTCCCTACTTACCTATTTCTGCACACACATCACACATATCCACGTTTACATACATCCACCTCAAAGCCATGAATGCCAAAAATCACAGAGGAAGCCCCCATGGGCCAATGTGACACCCAGAGTCACTCAAGGACTGTCCCATTCCTGTCTGCCTTGCTGAAGGACACAAGGATCAAAGGGTCATTTTAAAGATAAGCCCCCAGGTTTGGAGAGATTTTCTGGGTGTTTTAGGTGATGCAGTGAATCCAAGCTGGGAGCTGGGTGTCCTCTCCAGTTCCAGGAGCAGCTTTTCAGAGGCTCTAGTGCAGCACTTCAGAGCATTCTCAGGTAAAAGCTGCTCCTAAACCCCCTCAGCTGACACAGAGTTTATTTGCAGATCGGCTGGTGGAGGCTGGCAGTGTTGGTGATGGATTCACCAGCATCAGAATCCCAGAGCCAGTGGAAACCTGTGGCTTCTGCTTCCCTGGACATGGCTCTGCTGTACAAGAGACCAAATCCTGCCCCAGCAGCTCCTGCCTCCCTGGGGAAAGGGCTGCTCCCTCCTTCTCTGGGATCTGCAGCACGGGAAGCGCTGGGACCATCCCCAGCCCTGACGACGGCCACTTCAAAATCATCTGCTCTCCTTCCCAAGAGAAGACACCCATGGTGTGACCACAGTGGATGTTCCAGCACGGGATCAGAATGGAGGGATGCTCCCTCTGCCCCCAAATCAAAGCTGCTTCACCCTCTGTTGCCAGTGACTGGAATAGTCTCTACCCAGCCCAGGCTGTGCCAGGACAGCCCTGGAGGTTGCACGGAGCTGTTTACTTCCACTCAGGAAACTCAATTCCCATTATTCTTGTGCACTCCCAGTGAAAGAAGTTGCTTCCCATGTAGCAGCATCTGACTTCATCCTCCACCTTGACCTCAGTGCCATTGGGGACATCTCATGGGGGCTTTTCATCCTGGTTCCAGCACCAGCATCCCTGCAAAGGATCCAGTGGTGTCCCACGGGTCCCCATGGAGAGCTCACCTCTCCCTGCTTGGAGACTCCTTCAGGTATCAGAACAATTTCCAGCACAGCTGTAAACGTTTCAAACATGGAATTGCATCCAAGGATTTACTGGTGACATTTATAAGGAGGCAGTGTGGGAAGCTCCAGTGTCAGATTCCAGCCATGGGTGATGGTGAGGCTTTGCCTCTTGAACAGGACACAATCCTGCACACGAGGAGCTGGGACAGGCACCAAAATCCACAATGGAATTGGGTTTCAATATGAAAATTTATCCAAGGCTGAGACCTTTCTACAAAACTGGATTTATGTATATCTGACCTGGGTTATTCTGAAGAGCTGTAGAAGTGAGGAATCCACTGGAGTTAAAGCTGCTTTGAGAGAATATTTTTATCTAACCTGTCTTTGAAAGCTACCATGGAAAAATAGGGGTTTCAATGTGTAACTTGAAGTCCTCATTTCCATTAAAGGAGACTGTAGGAATTTTTTGTTTGGTGAGGAATCACTCCTGGTAGGAGCCCATCCCCTCCACTGTCTCAAACTAGAGCTTTAAACTTGGAAGAATAAATGTAATTCAGTATATGCACAAATTGGTGCTGGGAAAGCAGACAGCTGGAGAAAACATGAGCAGAGTTATAACAGATTCTATCCATTCTATATTATACCTTCCTTTAAATGTAAATACTTCCTTATCATTAAAAAAGGCATCACCTGGGAGGTTGAGCCTCTCACTCTCAGCATCCACAGTCCATGGGCCTCCCAACCTCCAGAGCTTCTCTATGTCCCAGCAAACCTGGAGGCCCTCTTGGCCTCCCCTCTCACATCAGCACCTTCCCCTGCACCTCCACAGCAGCCTCAGCTCCCTCCTGTGGAATCTGCTCCAGTGCCCTCTGCTCTCCTGCTCTGTTCCTGTGGTTTCCTGCCCCTCAGCCTCAGCTCCCACAGCCTCCAGCACCATGGCCCCAAATCCTGTGGCATCAATAGCAACCCAATTCATCAAGAATTCAAAAAATCTTTCAGTCACAGAAGTCACCTTGGCCTCCACCCCTGCTCAGCCTCAGCTCTCCCTCATTCTGTGCCCTGGCATAGATTAAAATCTCCCCCTCAGCTTCCCCAGGCTCTCAGTTCCTGTTCCAGCCCAGCCTCTCTCCTGCCCTGCCACCATCTCTTACTCTGCCATTCATGTCCTGCCTCCTTCAGCCTCTCTTTGCATTCCTGCTCTGCTCCTCAGGTTCCTGTTCGTGCTCAGACCTCCAAACCCTCCTTGGCTTTTCCTGCTCCTTCTGCCCTCCTGCAGCCCCCTGTCCCCCACCCTCACTGGGGCTCAGCTCCCCCCAGCACCAACAGCCCCACATCTCTTCCTCCTCTGGGTTTCCCTTCCCAGACTCTGCAGGGAGAATCCCAAGATGGTTTGGGTTGGAAGAAACTTTAAAGATTATCCCATTCCACCCCTCTGCCATGGCAGGGACACCTTCCTCTATCCCAGAGTGCTCCAAGCCTCATCCAACCTGGCCTTGGACACTTCCAGGGATCCAGGGGCAGCCTCAGCTTCTCTGGGCACCCTGTGCCAGGACTTCACCATCCTCACAGAGAGGAATTTCTTCCCAATATCCCATCCAACCCTGCTCTCTGGCAGTTTGAAGCCTTGTCCTGTCCCTCCATGCCCTTGTCCCAAGTCCCTCTCCAGCTCTCTTGGAGCCCCTTTAGGCCCTGGAAGGGGCTCTGAGGTTTCCCTGGAGCCTTCTCTCCTGCAGCTGAACATTCCCAGCCTGGCTCCATGGCAGAGGGGCTCCAGCCCTGGAGCAGCTCTCTGGACTCACTGCACAGTTCCACATCCTGTGAATGTCAGAGCTGGAATCAGAGCTCCAGGTGAAGGGTTTTGCCTTGGGGCAGCACCAGCACATCCTCCCCTGGCACCAGGGCTGGGAATGCCCCCAGCTCTGTGCCCCCTCTGCTCAAGCACTTCCCAGCAAGGACAGGGAATTCAGGAGAAGGAAAACCCTCAGCAACAGCCAGTGCCTCACCAGGCTGCCCCTTTCCAGCAGGGAGCTCCTGGGGACACATGGATCCAGCCCAGCTCTGGTGCCCTACAGACCTGCAAGTGTCACCTCCAGAAACCCCTGGTCATGGTATTTATACCAAGAGATTCAGAACCTTATTTAAAAACAGGACAGAATTAGTGAACACGTGCCACCGGTGTTAAAATTAGGGCATCCCTGGAGGATCAAGAGGCATCAATTATTCAAATGAGAAGGATTTTAGGGCCATGCCTGTGCCAGTGAGAGCAGGAGCTCACCCTGTGTGGCACCAGCAGCTCCTGCCCCAGCTGGCTCAGGAGGCCACTCACCTCACACCCAGGCAAGGCCACGGTTGGGACAGGGCTGCTCCTCCTGTCACCATCAAAAATTGGGAAAACACTCATCAGAAGCCAAGTCCTTCCCAGACACAAGAGAAGAGCATCCCTCACCCTCCCCTCCTTGTGGGAATGTAACAACAATTATCAGCCGAGAGAAGGTAACACAAAGCAACTTGAACAAATTAGCAGGAAAATAACAAACACCCTTAGCTGGAGAACCAAGAGGATTCAATGGATTTGGCAGCACATTTTAGAGCCACTGGCCAGCAGATCCAAAGGATCATACCTGGAGACATCAGTTCCAATATTAGAGGGACACTATGTACAGGACACCAGCAATTCCAGATGGGATGAGTCAAATCACATGGAATTAAGGGCACTGATTCTGAGCAAGAACCCCTGCCCAGGGTTTAACCAATTCTCACATTTCTGCTTTTTCCATCAGGCACCAGCATCAGGCAAGTCTTTGTCGTTAATCGAGTGGCTGAAGGACATGAAAATGTAGCTAAACCACTTTGTGGCTATTTTTGTGTCCCTGTGTTCAGTGCTGGCAGGTAACAGAACACACCCCACCGTGAGCCTGCATCGCTGCACCACTCTTTGTTTCCAGTCATTTCTGCAAATGCCTCCTCCCAACAGATCCAGCTGTGCCGATAGAAAATGAACCTCAAAACAAACAAGTCAAGCCCAAACTGCTGCCCCGGTTGAGGAGCTGTCACTGGCGGAGGATGGAGCCTGTCACTGCTGAGTGTCAGCACATCAGGGAGGTTTTGTGTTCCGTGGCGTTTTCCTACAGGCGATGTTGAGGGAGTTCCACGGAAAAACCACGGAGAAATAATTCAGTGCATGAGCTGCCTGAAGGGATGGAGGGGGAGAGAAGGGTGTGTTTGAGAGAAAACAGCACGAGGGGTAGCGCTGCTCGTACGCCAGCAGCTGCTCTTCCATTTTTATAGGAAAAGGGAAAATGCTGTCCCCTCCTCTCGGAGCCGGCGTGGATTTACTGCTGCTGGAAATAGAACCTGGTGTGGTTCGGGCAGAGAAACGGGGGGTGCGGTGGCAGGCGGGAGAGGGGGGGGAAGAAAAGAATAATAGAGCCTTTAATACCCCAGAAATTCTGCTTTTGAAACCAGAAAGAGAGCCTTGAAAGCTCCCCCCGAGAACCATCTGCGCCCGTGCAGCCGCACAGAGCAGAACCCTCTCCACCAGATGGGCGGGGAGGAGAAATTAAGGGTGATTTATACGGCTGCCTCGTCCCTAAACAATTTGTTCCTGAAGGCTTAACAAAGCCGGCTGCAGCAGCTCTGCCGGCTGAGCGTGTGCTGTGGAAAACAGAATTCATTAAAAGGGCAGCCAAGGCTCAGACCTCGGCGCCACAAAGCGAAGGCACCGCCGGAGTCATCCTCATCATCATCCTCATCCTCATCATCCTCAGCCCTTGCCGGGTGTCTGCCGCGCGGTGGCAGCGCTCGTCCAGCCGGGAATGCCAATGCAGCAGCGCTGGGAATGACGAGAGCCTGGTTCCTCCGCAAGGCTGCTGCATTATTAAACAGCAGCAGAAAGCGTCGCACGATGCCGTGCTGGGCTCGGGGGGAAGGAGGGGCCCCCTCTCCTGCAGGAGCTGCAGCTGCCCGGCCGTGTTTCAAACCGAGCCATCGCTCCGCTTTAACCGAGTAGCGATGGAAATTAAATTGCCCCGGCGGGATGTGTTACACAGGCAGGGAAGGCGATGGCCTGGGCAGCACTGGGGCACCCCACACCACACCCAACGCTCCTCGAGATGCTGCAGCTCGCCCTTTCCTCCTCCTTGCCCTGGCACAGATGTACAAAACCTCCTCGTACTGTTGCAGTCTGTGCGCAAAAGAATTTCACCATCCTTCTGTTCCGCTGCTCTTGTCAGATGCTCATTTAAAAACCAAACACACTCAATTCCCTTATTTTCCTGGTTTTTGCTTTATCTCGAGCGGGTTAGACAGCTGTACGTCCTTCCTAAAGCACAGAACTAAAGGCTGAGATCCCTCCCTGCCTTTCCACACTGGCAAAGCTGAGGAATGGCTGACTGGGGATTTATGCAGAGGTTAAAGATCAGAGAAGCTGTGGCTGCCCCTGGATGCCTGGAAGTGTCCAAGGCCAGGCTGGAGGGGCCTTGGAGCAGCCTGGGACAGCGGAAGGTGGCCCTGGCCATGGCAGGGGCTGGAACAAGATGATCCTGAAAGTGCAACCCAAGCCATTCTGTGATCTGTGGTGTGACACCAACTTACACAGTGCCCAACTGATGCTTCACCCTCTCCACAAGGGAGAACAAAGATATTTCTGCTCTTCCAGCTCTGAAGGCTTCCTCTCCCAGGCTGTGATTCCACCCTCAGCCCAAGCTCCTGAGAGCAAGATCCAGCAGGAGCAGCTCACCACAGCCATGGAGGGGGAGGAAAGGCCCCAGAGCTGCAAGCTGACAACACCAACACACAGGCTGTGGCACTGCAAGAGGAGAAGAGCACGTGAAGAGTTAATCCATGTGGGAGGATACAAGGAACCAATACCAGCCTAGCATACACCAGGAAAATGTGTTGTTTACTTAGAGCACTGCAGAAGGGCTCAGTAGCAGCAGATCCATCGCTCAAAGCTGCCCCGGCAGCGACCGTTCCCAACAGATGGTACATTTTTCACCACTGAGGTTCTCTCAAGTGTCAGATATATATAAATCCACCTTTGGAAGGCAGTAGGGGGGAAAAAAAAAACCAAACCAAAACCAGGAACAACAAAACAAGCGCTTTTGAGAAATTCAAACTTATTCACAAGATTTAAAAAAAAAAAACAACAAAACGAAACAAAACCAAAAAGAACCAAGACCACTCTTACAGTATAAACACGCCAATTCATTCATTTTTACTGATGGTTGCATTTATGAATTTCATTCTCGTGAAAAAAGGGAATAAAAGGAAAAAAAATTAAGAAAATAGCTATTTATAGAAAACAAAACAAAAAAGGGCTCAAACAACAGAATCTGTGCTGATGCTTTTGGATGAGCAGTCCGATGGCATTGAACGTTACCTGTGCAAGCAGGCATGCTTGAAAACCTGTCTGAGTACTGCAGCTTCAGTTCCACAATCCAGGATTTCTTTTATGGTTGTTGGAAAAAAAAGAGCCTAATAGTTTCATACTGTATTTATTTAATAACTAAAATTCACAAATAAAAAGATACTTGCAAAGTCCTTTAGTTGTCTCATCCCCTCCTCCTCCACTCTACTGCTTTCAGACCCATATGCATAAAAAAATGGGTTTGGATTTTTAATTTTTAACTGTTATATGATTGGTCGTTGGAGCTGAAGCACCGAATGGAGAAGATGCTTTATGGAGATGAGGGTAGAATCCTTTGCCTTCCCACACACATTTTGGAGGAACACAGGAGATGTACCAGTGCCCGGACTCCTCTGCTCCCATTTCCCCCACCCAGAGCATTCCTTTCATTTTATATTTCCTCTGTTAAGTGACTGACTGCAGCCTCTTTTCCCCCTTTCTGTCCTCGTGGGACTGCACACACGTCGGACATTGTTCATTTCTCACTCTCCAGGCTGTGAGTCAGTGTCAAGTAGGTCCTGTTACAGCTCAGTGCGAGTTGGTTTGTAATGGGTCTTTTCATTTCAGGTAGGTTTGTGTGTCGATTCAGAAGGCTTGCGTTGTTTCTTCCTTGTTTACATCTGACAAGCTGCTGGATAAGGCTATTCATACTCCAGGAACTGTTTGTGATAGAACAGCAAATATCTGGAAGAGAGCACAGGGACAGTGTCAGTTCTGTGCCAAAGCAGATGAGTTTCAATTGATGCAACTGTAAGACATGAGGGTTGTTAATTTTGCTTTTCTTTTCAATTTGAAAAGAAATCCCCACTAACCAGAGATGAGAAGGAGGGATGCCAGCTGACATAATTTTACCAGCAACTCAGGGAACTGAACAGCTGTACACCAAAGAGGATCCCCATGGATGCCTCATCCATCTCTGGAAGTGTTCAAGGCCAGGGACAGGGCTTGGAGCAACCTGGGATGGTGAAAGGTGTCCCTGCCCATGGCAGGGGGTTGGAGTGAGATGAGATTTAAGGTCTTTACTTGGCCAGGCCATTCTATGATTCTATGAAATCTACTCAGGATCTGAAAACTCTGGAATATTGGATTTTGTTGGTGCCCAGCCAGGCAGCAACCATTTAACACTAACTTGACATAAAATAAAGGTGCTTTAAGATGCAACTGTTGCTTTAGAGTCACACTACCAGAGATCAGTTTGATTACTGCAAACTGGCTCCCATTTACTGGAACAGAAGCAAAATGAAGCAGCAGCCACATGGTTGAACACTCATGTCCCAGTCAAATCTCCCATGTGTCAATCTGTACTCAAATCTGGTGTTTTAAAGGATGCAATTCTTCCTGTCCCTAATTGCTGTGTGTGTACTGGTACAGAAGGGAGCAGCAGTCACACAGAAGGGGACTGATCTCCACACAAACCTGTTCCCACACTGACACAGCCACTGGTGACTCCTCAGAGCACTTCTGTGATGTTCCAATTGTTATAATTCCATCCAAGCCCTATGGATTCCCTCACACTCAGCCTTTATCCGAGTCAGGGAAATGCATCAAAGCTCAAACCAGCCTTTATGGGCAATAGTTGTGTTGTACAACCTCTCCTCCTTGCCTCTGGCAGGTTCTTCCATGGGCATAACCCCACCTGAGCACCAGGTATGTGGTACTGAATTACAACAAACTCATTGCTCTGCTCACCTCAAAGCAGAAGTTCCCTGTCAAGTCATTTAACACTAAAATTCAGGTATTACAGAATTCTGGTTTTACTTCCCGATTGATGTTTAAAAAAAAGGGAAAATGGAAAAATCTATTAAAAAAATTACAACCTGAACATTGTGCCTGCAGCAATCCCTGAAAATGTCACAAGTAATTAAAACAAGAATGGTAAAAACTTCTCTGCAGTACCAAGTCCATAGTTGAAAATGCAAAATGAAGACTTCAGATTTTAAGTTGGTTTTTTCTTGGAACATATACCAGTCCCCAGTGCTTCCTTCAAATGAGGAACACTATGGTGCTTCCCTTGAAAAATACTGCTCTGTCCTCCCAAAACTCGTGTAATATAAATATCAGAAGCCATAATGTCAATCTGAGATTAATTTAAAGCCATGAGCTAAGAAACAGCTCATGTTCTCTACCTGCCTCCCATAGAGCCTTGCTATTCTGGATCACAGCACTTCCTTCATGGCTTTTCTTCAAACCTTTTACACTCACAATAATCCAAAGGTTCTGCAGGCACTGATTGGATTGTGTCATAGAGGTAAGCACTGCTCCTGCATTGGGTGATCACATCACTTTGATTTTCAGAATCCCTTCCATTAGCAGGAGTTTGGACATGGGCACCAGTTCCAGACATTGCAGAGTCATCTGATGTCCCTCACCCTTGCCCTCCCTTCAGCATATCCAGGCTTATAAAGCAATTATGTATAAATACAATTGTGCAGTCTCAATGCTGGAGCACTGAGCATTACAGGGGATATTCAAGAGAGAAATTATTTTTCTCTATGATTAAAAGGAGTTTTTAAAAGTAAAGAAAACCCAACAAAGGTTCAAGTTTGCCTTCCTTTCCCCTTCCCAGGGGACCACTTACCCTTCACTGTCTAGCACATCCTTAATGCTTGCCTTGGTGATAATGGCATCATCACACTTGAACCACTGGTCCTTGTGCTGCCTGATGAAGCTGGTATAGTGCCCACTCTCCAAGGTTCCCTGGTGATTAACTACTGCAAACAAGGAATACCTGGGACAGAAAACACATCATGAATATGTGATCAAAAGGGGGAAAACAAGAGACATTTCATGCAGGCAGAAACTTTTGTTTATAAAAAACAGAGCAATGGTAAAGGATCTGATGCATCAGTAAAACACCAGCTTTAACACCAGCTGGGAAGAGGGTGGCCTTGCCCAGGGAAAAAAATTAACATTTTTCTTTTCCTGTCTTGCTATTTCTGCAACGCTCCAGTCTGGTGACCACTGTCAGCTTTACCAATAGCAGCTACCAAATCTGCTTCTGAAATAGATCAATACTGGTGTGTTCCTGAAGAGAACCACTGATCATCCAGTCTGACTTTCTACTTCCCTGATTTAGTCTAGTGAACCAGATAAAATGCATTTGAGGTATGGGGAAGGAGGTAATCTTAGGTATTTCTAATGATAAACTGCTGAACTGATTAACTGTCCTTAATCTACAAAGCCTGTACTTATGTTGAAATAGTGAATATATTCAGCCTCAACTTCCAGCTCTCAGAAGCTGCTGTCCATTGGTCTGAAAACCTACAGACCCACCTATGTTCCAAAAAAGATCCTGATAATCAAGTTGCTCTCATTTCCTTTTTCCTTTTCTTTTTTTAAAAGTGCAAGACTGAAATCTTTGGCTCTTTTGTTCTAAGGTAAGATTTTGTTTCCAGTCTTAAATACATTAGTGGCTCCTTTTCAAGCATTTTCCACTCTCTTTAACTCTTTCATAAAACGCTGCCCTCACACTCTGTGTGTGACACAAGCACAGCTACACAATGGTAAAATAATCTCTCTAATCTCACTTGTCCTACTCAAGCTCAAAATTCACAGAACTCTTTTGACACAGAGGTGCCACAACAAGGCACCTATTCACTGACTGCCTACAGAGCCACTGATTTAGAGCCACCCTCTCCAGGGGAGTCCTTGAATCCAACTAGGATGGACAGCACCCTCAGTCCCAGCTGGAGCTTTCTGACACTGCCCCAGATGTTCCCTGGCACCCAGATCCCTGAGGAATCCACATGTCTTTGCTCTCATTACCTAAATCTGCTCAATTTTTAACAGCTTCTTAGTTAAGGCATGTGCAAACCTCCAAAGTGATCACCTGTGTTACCTTCAGACCTTTTCTAACACTACTGAACATCCCACATCTAATGATTCAAGCTGCAGCCCCACACAGCACCTGCCTGGGTGACACCTGCACTAAGACCTGCTTAGTTTGGTTTTACATCTCTGTGTGATTCCAGTTTCTTAATGAAACTTTTAGTGGCAAACCAAGTGCCTTGAATTTAAATACACAACAGCAGCAATGAAACTTGTAACCTCACTTAACTGAAGAGGTAAGGTTTGTGTGACCATTTCTATTCCCATAAAGCAATGGATACTGGTTTCAATTACACCCCCTTTACATTCTTGAGCAAGTCTCACCCCTATCCATCATTTATTCTGACTGGAATCAATACCTGACCAACAGACCCAGGATTATTGGGATCTACTCTTGACTTTGAGTGTCAATGTTCTATTAACTTTCTTTGGTGCTCTGGAACTGCCTTTGCCATAGCAATAGGAAGAGGAATATTTCAAGGCAACACCCATCCCTTGGAATAAATATTGTGACCACAGCATTTAATTTTGCCCACAGATCATTTGCTGGGGAGATATCACCCTCAGCTCTGGAACAACTGCCAGAGCCCCATAGAAGGGCAGGAACTGCAGTGAGTGAAGCTTTATTTTGCAACATTTCAGACTTACTGTGCTGTCAGATATGGTAATGCACTGGCACTGCAGGATATAAAGCAACACCATCTCCTTCTAGAAGGCAACTACCTTTCACAATAGGAGTCATGGAATGCACCACTTACTTATTATCATTGTTTAGACTATCCGTCGGCTGCTGGTACTGCCCGTTCATTCTGCTCTCTTTACTGCAACACACACACACACAAAAATGCAGTCACTTAAAGCAGTGGCTTCCCAAACCCAGGAAATTGCTCTGACATGACACACAGCCCGTTTGCTGAATCCAGGTCCTTTATTCCAGCCGAGCAGCAAAGGGTTGATTAGGATGTTCAAGATGCTTTATTTGCTCTCACAGCAGTGCTACATCACTAACACCATTTCTCCTCCTGGTCAAGGCTTCAAATACACATCTGTTTACGTCAAATGTTTCATCCAAAAAGCTTAAAAATAGGTTAAGAAAAGATTTGTATTTGAAACCCAGGAAATTATCTAATTACATCAATCCTTTATCTTGTGATGGGTCAATCATCCCGGCTCTGACTTGTAAATTCATTTTGTGTTTTGACAGCAGCAATAGGATTATGCTGTTGATTTCCTAGCTGGTGAAATTCAGACTACTGAGTTATGCCTGCTGATTATCCCATTTCTATTCCATTATGTTGGATACCTTTTATCAGCAGAGCCTTTTCTATCCAGGGAGAATTCACCACAGAGGAAGAAGGAAGTCTCAAAATCTCCAGAATATATTGGAATAAACCATATATTCTTAATATAACAGTATTTAACAGAGCTTCAAGGCTCTCCTTTCTCTCTTGGTAGAAGCATCTACTTTTTTTCCTGGGAAATGAGGAGTGCAGGCAAAGCTGGAAATTTTAAGTAAAATTTCAGCATCAAATAGAGTCTTTCTGTTAAGAGATACCATGGTCTGGGGCTTTCTGCACTGCTTCAGATAAAAATTAAATCTGAATATCCTCTTGCATATTTGCATGAATACTTGACAAATATTTTTTAATTAAGCTGATGAAATTCCTTTCATAAAGGTGCATTTAAATAAATGCCATGTCTTCCACAAACCTGGGAGGTGGGAGAAGTCTTGCTGTTTCTATTTTAATCTGGACTGTGTTTTTGCTTCTTGCAGCATTTTCTAAACAGAAGTTGAAGGTACTAAACAAAACCCCCCAGATTTGCATATGTGCAGGAATAAAGAGGAAGGATTTTTATAACTTCATGAATACTGGTTAGGGATTAGGTTGGCTGTGTTCTGGCCAACTGCACAGGATAGAAGGTGGGTGGGCACTGAGGGGACCAAAGCAAGGATTTGAAGGCAGGATGGATCTGGGTCTATAAATTTAACAAGCAATCAAAAACATACCACCCATTAAAGAACCCCACCACAATGTTTAAATAGAAATCCTTTTCAGGCACATGAAACTGAAGAGTTTATCTAAAAATGGGTTTAGACAAGCTACACCTTCCACAGAGAAGCTCATGGCAGAAATACCACCACAGACTCTGTACCCTCTCAAGTATGCTCCATATTCTGTGCTGCACATGTATAAACTGGGAACCAGTTCTGCTCAGTCTGTAGGGAGTTTTGGATTTGGGACCCACCTGGAAGCCATGAAAGGTGTCATGTCCAGCTCCAGTGGAAACGAGACATACGTAGTGATCTTCCGCCTCAGTTTGGCTGAGTGTTCAAACCGCTGCAGGCAAAGGCAAGAGGGTTTTTCTTTAGAGAAAAGTTAATTTTTATGTCTTTTATAAATGTCCTAAGCTGAGAAACAGTAATATGAAAGCACATTAGCAGTCACTATGCAGGGACAGCCCTAGATTTTTCCTAGAAGCTCTCTGGGAATGTCCATGTAAATAACCATACATTTCTACCAGGAAAATAAACCACCATTTGTGGGCTCAATGTTAATACAGTATTAATTAGATTATTCACCTTGATATCTATGCATACAAACTTATTCCTGCCTGACATCAAAGAAAAAATATATTAAACAGGGAGAGCACACAGAGCATTTACCCAAATTTCATTTGCACTAGAGCTGTTCCAACCCATGGCTGCTGCCTACCCTGGCTCACAGAACTGGTGATAACAGAGTTTGCCTTCAAATTCACACTCTGAATCCACCCCTCCAATCATCTCAAGTGACAGGAGTCAAGCCTACACAGGAATATCCATTCAAATCAAGGCAAAAAATGGAATATGCTAACAAAAAAAGCCTTGTCCCTCAGCCAAAAGGGGCCTGCAATACCCACCATCCTCTCCTCATCTCCTTCATTGAACATTAAATAGAAACAAGAACAAATACCAGAAAGAGATGAATGAGTGTCTACATAAAGGCAGCTTCCCTCTCCATTTCTCAGAAATTTTGCTCTATTTACACTTCAAGTTAATTATTTTCCAATTGTGATGCTGTGGCAATTCCCTAGCAACAGATCCAGATGTGAAAAGCTGAGACTTCTGTAATTCCTATCTTTTGTGTTTCTCTCTTGCATTAACACACAAAATGAAATTTGCATTTTGCATAGACAGGACAACACCGTCACTTAGGAGAAGTAATTTATTTTCAAAAAAATCTGCAGTCATTTGGGATAACAAAAATACTGAAAGTATAGGAAAGGAGTGGAGCACATTCACCTTGACTTGCCTAAAGGGCAGAATCATGAAGGTCTGTCTTGTTAACTACTCTATAGCAATAAAAACAAAAGGCCAAAATTGCCTCCAAAAGCCAAGCACTCCTGAAACCTCAATTCAGATATGAAAAAATGTCCTTCAGGAAACCAAATTAAAACAAAGGAACTGGTTGGGCTATAACATCTTTGGCATGTGACTTTGCACATCCTCATGGTCAGTGGCAAAGATGCAGCTGAAGAAGCTGGTGGGGATGAACACCTGCAGCCATGACTGTCCCAAAGGGAAGGCCTGTGAATTCCCACCTGTAACACCTTTTTCCAGGATGTGGCATCACTTTCCAAGGACCCTTTGCCTCTTGACAGAGTGACTTCACCTGCTGTGACAGCTGCTCACTTTACACCACATTTCAGACAGAAATTGAATAGGACTGAACTATCCAAGTGCCACAACTGTGACATTATCTGCCATAATTTCATGTGACATCTGCTTTGGAAATGTATAAAATGTTTAAAACTTCACTGCAGTTGGGAAAATTGGTATCAGAACTTTTCCATGCTTTTCCTTCAATACAGTGGCAATCTTTCAGTGAAAGTGTAAAAATTGTACCCTGTAGGATGAGGGAGTGTAACTGGAGATTGGTTTCTGTGCTGGTTCAGGTTTTGGACCAGCCTTCCATTCTGTCTCTAGATTCAAGCTGGTTAAGTTTCCCCAGACACACTGCAAAGCTACATCAGACATAATGAAACACTATCTTAATAGAAAATCTAGCTGGGCAAGGCAATATGTTCTCTATATTAATTTATATCATAAAAATTTAGTCAGAAAACACATCCAAGAATTCAGCTCATCCTCTGAGAGAGGAAATCACATCCTCTGCTCTGTTGGCCCCCTGTGAACTTACTTTGAGATGAAAACAGGCCACAATGGGTAACTTCTTCATAGTGAGTTGTTTGGTAGATTCTTGGTAGCTATGGCAACCACTACATTTGATTTTGGCACTGCTTCCTAGATGTTCTGGCCTTGTAAACCTAAAAAAATATTGAAAAGCAAAGGAAAGCACAAAACAATCAGATGGTTTTTGACATGTGCTGAAAACGATTTTACTTGTGGGTCACTGGCACAAGAGACAAGAGCCAGTGGGTTTTAAGTAATTTTGGGAAATTCTACAATAAAACCATAATAATGTAAAGTGCTATGGCTCAGATATCCAAATGTGATATGGATCATTGCTCTAACTTGCACTGAAGTGAATCAGTGGCTGAGAAAGGAGCTCAGTTTTAGTTCATCTCCTACAGCAGAGCAGCTCATTTTCATACAGAAAGCAAAGAAAAATCTTTTGTTTTCAAACCCAAAAACATTGGTATGGAAGACACTCTTCTGCAACACACTATTCTACCTTGTAGCCCTCCAGGGCTGGGATCAAAGCTCTGAGATGGAAAGATCTGTAAACACAAAGTTCTTTTCAAAATACAGATACCCTTCTAAAAAACCTTTGCTGACAACTAGAAAAATCTCTTCCAAAATTTTCAGACAGAACTGCTCAAAGGAGCCATGGGGAGAGACCATTAGGGAACAAGGAAATGCTCACAGAAAATGGATTACCTCAATATTCTCACTATAAACTAAAGCAAAATCTTTATTTTCCAGAAAATCAGCACAGAAAGGCCAGGACCACGGACTTTGCTTTCTCAGTCCTTTCCCCCAAATTTAGATTTCCACAGGGCAAATCAACCATTTCCCCAGAGGCTGCCTTGTAACAGAGGATTTTTGAGATGAAGTATTTCAAAATACAGTTAAAACTTTTTCATTAATGCACATGAAGAATGTGAGGGCAACACGGTGTCAGTTTGTCCCTCACTCTCATTCTGACTATGGCCAAAGCAGCCTCCAGCACTAAATGGCATCATAGCTTCCTCATTAATTAACAAGATTTCCTTTACCTGGAATGTGCCATCATTCTCTGGTTTGTTTTTCTTTTTTTTGTTTTCTATCTGTTTTCCCTTAAGTTTCTAAAAAGGCTCCTAAACTTGCTCTGATAAGTTGTTTGGAATGCCCTTGTATTTCCATTTTTGTGTGACATTCCTGTTCAATCCTTCCTTCTTCAGGTCAAATTCAGCTGCATGGCCACACTGACATGAAGTTACACATCTTTTTTCTTGCTAACTTTTGGATAAAAACACAAACCCATCCTCTTTATCCATTAGAGTGCAACTTCCTTCCAAAATCCATACTTTTTGGAAGTATCTTTGAACCTGGATGTTTTTCCCTTCCCTATAATCAACTGTAATTCTACTAATCTCTATGTTGAAGAAAATCACCAGAATTCAATTGCTTTTGCTTCTTGATGTCTTCCTGCATCAGCAATTTTTCATTTGTACTAATTCCCTCCTTTCCTTAAAACTATTGATCTTAACGGTGTCAAGCAGATTAGAAATCAGATGTTAGAGACTATGAATTTTTATTTCAGGAGGATTAGCTTTGCCCCAGGCTCCAGGTAACCTCTTCCTCAGGCAAATATCTGCATTTGCCACAAGAGAATGACTTTCAGATCTGCTGAAAGATCCAAGTGAGCTGTACACAAAGGCATAACCTTCTCCCCAGGTACCTGTTTCCAAGATGCCCAAGTGTCAGCCTCAGAATTACCTTTTCTTTTTGAAAGCTCCATTCCTTTAATCCTTAATGGCATCTCTGCAACTAAGCTGGCAGTAGCTGACTCTGAGTTGTGCTCTAAGCAAAATCTGATTCCTACTTGGTGTTAGAATTTAGATAAATATTAAATGCAATATAAACTCTTTTCACGTGCCTCCTCAGCTACCAGAACCAAGAACATGGAGAGAGACATCAGTGATTTATATCATGTGAAATCACATTGCCTGGCAGCAGGCAATGCAAAATTTGTTTTATTGTTACATCATGTGGCAAAAGGCTTTGAGTGCTTCTTGTTGCTCGGAGCCTTCTTACATGCGAAAACCAAAAATATGTGTAAAAATACTGTTTGGGGACAGAGCTGTGACAAAGCATCACTTAATCCCAGTGTTCAGAGCCACCTGGAGAGCAAGATGAAGCCAAATTGCCTTTGTCCAAGGCCAAGGTGTGTTTGTGGCAGGCCATACCTTCTCAAGCAGTCTGTGAGGGTGGTGGTGCCCGACACGTGGCTTTCCCCATTGACGACGCTGCCGTCGCTGCCCGGACTCAGCGGCCAGAAGGGGGTGGAAGAGCCTGGCAGATCCAAACTGATGTCCCAGAACGGGTCTATCGTCGTGGAAACGCCACTGTGGGGAAGAGAAGGGTTCCAAACACCTTTAAAGGAAGCCAAAGAAGCAGTTTCTCTCTTGCTTTGGGGTGCACTATAGGTATTTAATTTGAAGGACTTTGGGATCTCCATCACCCCTAGAGGGCACTCAGAGATGACAGAAAACAGAGCTGCTCCAGAGTGGTTTCCCACAATTGATTGCTTCCCTGAATATTTAAAAGCTGCATGTTTGGGGAAATGGATGTGATGTATTAAATGCAAAATAAAAGTATTTAAGACATTCTCCCACTCGCTGGGGGCCTGAGACCCAAAGCAGAGCTGCTCTGAGACAGAAGCACTACTGACCAGTATAAACCAGTTAACATCTGTGACAACAGCTATGTGCCATCCAACTAGTTTAGTAGTTTAGAAGCTGGTCTTGTCTGCTCAAGACATGGAAGATGGTGCTTAAGGCTACCTCAAAAAAGAGAAGGCTTTTTAAAAATACTTTTGCCGTCCAGCAATGCACTGAATTCAGCTTTGCAGTTCCTCTCAGCATCTCCTACAGCCTCTGGGATTTGAGAGGCCAAAGAATACCTGCACCAAGCAGTAGCTCGTGTTCTCCATCAGAGTTCTCCAAAGACAGCTGAAGACAAGCAAAGAGCCAGACTGTGGGAAAAGCTGCTCAAAATTTTAACTGCTATTGACTCTAATCTTTTCTTCCAGCATCCATTTTTAAGAGAACTTCAGGGGGTCTAAGCTCCCTGTTATGTTTATTTTTTGAGTTCTCCTTTCCCCTAAAACTAGTGTCTTTCACTCTGCAATCTAATTAAGCCTTCAATATTCTACCTTTTTCACCTGTTTCTTTTGTGCAAAAGTTGTCAATTTTTAAAAGAAAACTTCTTCTGTCAAAGCTTCATCAATGTTAATATTGTGTCATAACAAATCAAGCTTTGCATTATCACTTAAGGATTCTGTGCTCTACCAGGCAAAGAACAAAATTTCTTATGTTTTTCTTACAGTAAATTTTTTGCAAATCCCTTCAGAAAACTGAGAATAAAAGCAGATTCAAACAAGCCCAGCCCATGTGCAGGACAGCAAGAATGCAAGGCAGAACAAAAAACAAGAACTCTGACTTCTGCACTATGGCAACACCAAACCTCTCCAAAGAGAAGTCAACTTGTTCCAGTACAGAACAGAACAATAAATACATTTTTCCATACTCTTGTAAAGGCTTTTTTTTCTGGTACCTGAGATTACATTAGGCATCGGCTTCTTTGAAACCTTTCCTAATGATACAGGAGGCTCCTGACTGAAGGAAAATGTGGTTCTGTATCAGAATTTTCTTCATATGTAGCTGCAATTATGTATTTTGAAATTCAAAGAGATCTTGGAAGTATTTTCTTTAGGAACTTGGAAAACACAACCTTTGCCATACTAGTAAAAGGTTTGCGTGCATAAGCCTGTGGCACTTTCCATGCAGCTTTTTAGGTACATCTTGGTATGTGACAGTTAACTGGTAACTGATTGCATTTAGTTGAGAGAATTAGAGAGCCCCAGCATGGTTTGGTTGGAAGAGACCTTCAAGATCAACTCATTCCAGCCCTTCCTGTGGGCTGGGACATCTTTCACTAGACCAGGCTGCTCAGAGCTGCATCCAGGCTGGCACTGAACCCTCCCAGGGATGGGGCAGCCACAGCTTCTCTGGGAAATCTGTGCTGGTGCCTCATGGTGCTGCACTTACACAGGTCTTGTCTTTCTGCAGTTCTGCTGGTATTTACTGGTATTCAAGAGAGGAAAGGTTCAGTGCAGTGCACTGGAGGGGGTGCAGATTCAGATGAGGCCAGGATCAGGAGAAGTGACTTACTGGCAGACTTGACAGGTAACATCCGACTGCAGTCCGCCTGTGAAGATTTGGTCTATGATGCAGTTACAGTGGTTGGGGTTGTTGGCCTTCTTCCCATTATCATCACCTGCAGGAATGCAAACAGAGGCTCAGAAGTCAAAAATCCCCTGAGGGAACAGTGGTTTGTCTTGGACTGTGTCTCCAGTAACTTTTTCTAACTCAAAACTTAAACTGTGAGTTCACAAAGATAATACAGAACCCTGCAGAAGTTGTGCATTGAAGAAAACGAAGAAATAAGATCAGAATTCCTTGAAAAATATAGAAGAAAACTAAAAGGTGACTAAATGTGGAGGTGAAGCTTTAAGCCATAGCAGCTCTTAGCCAAACTCTTGCTTAGGGTATCTCCCTTTACAGAGGTTTGCTTTGCACTGCCTGGCATAAAGATCAACTCCTAAGACAAAGGAGTTGCCAAGGTAGTTCATGAAAATCAGTATTTCAACTTCCCAGAGAAAAGAAACTTCAGCAAATTCTACTTTTTACTGCTATCCCAGTCAACTTCTGTGAATAGAGTGAGGGGAGAGGGTTTGCAAAGAGCCACTAATCCCCAGCCCACTGCTTCCATTCTGGCCTTTCATCATCAATGTGCACCTTCCATGCAGGATTTCATCAGTGGGAAAATGAAAGATGTCCTTCTCTGAAGGGAGGAGGAATGCTCCTCCAGCTTCTCCAGAGGCACAGCAATCCTCTGAGCTCCCCAGGGGCACAGTGAACACATTCCCATCTTTTAGGCATCACTGCAGGTCCCAGGAGTGAAATGTCATTTTTAGGATTTGAATGCTGAGATTAGGCCAATTCAATTTCTCACAGTAACCACAGAATTAAATATTCAAACACTTATCCACACAGTTCTCAGCTTCAAAGCCTTCTCCCTCCATTCCCCACAGGTGGAGTAGGAATGACACCTTTTCCCTGGATTTCCAGACTGTCCACTGCTTATTTTCCTTGGGTAGGACAGATGCAAACTGGGCTTGCTTTGCAATCAGAGAAGCACAAATCAACTACTACACAGCACCAGCTAATTATTTTTCAAACTACATCTCAAGATGTTTTCCCATCTCCTTCAACAGCAACTTCTACAACAGAACTAAGTTTGGACAGTTTTCCCAGTGTATTTACCTTACTGGGAAGTATTTGATTTCTGAAACTGAAATGCTAAGATTGAAATACTGAAATACTCCTCAAATCTCAGCTACTTCTCAAAAACCAATTGTTTTCTACTCAAGAATGTCCAAAAAAACACTTGAAGAAACGAAAAGTTGCTAAAAGTAGGGCAACAGACCATTTTCATGTGCCTAAGGTGCTCTAGTTAAGAGTTTTCTTGTAGTAGGAACAGATAGAATTATATTCTTTTCTTTCCAATGAAGCTTTAGAATTATGTTGAAAAGTATTATATAATAATCTGGCAAAGGTTCCAGCAGATACTAAGTGTGGAAAAGCAGTCATAGGTGATACCTACTAAGCTGCAATGGGCCACTTGAGTTAATTAGATTCCAAATGCCTCAGGAAAGTTCTCCCTCAGCTGCCGGATTTAGGCTTTAGAAACTTTTGTCTGAATTGCCAAGAAAAGCACATTGTTTCCTTAAAAAGACTCTTGAAGAAAATGCTCTAAAATTAGATTTCAAGTGTACGAGGTTCAAGTTGGGGGTTATCACACCCGGTCTGAGGCGTTTCTTGATGGGAATTTCAGCTAAATCTTGCTGAACTTAAGAGCTTTTAAAGGGCTCAATTATGCTAAGCTAATGAAGAGGGCATACAGGATAGAGACTGTGCAAGGCATCCTTCACCTACAGAAAAAGCTTCACTTATATTCACAAGCATTAAAGAAAAAAACAAATTAAATAGAATTAATTGGGTTTTAGTTAAAACTCCACTTTTCCTTTTTAAAGGATCCACGTGCAACTACCACACATCCTTGTAATCTCCCCATTTCAAACATTGTCTCTGCTTTGTTTTGAGGGGGCAGAAGGAGAAAAGCAATGCTGAGAGCTTTTCCCTGGCCTACAGGTACCATCCCAGCTGGGCACCTTCAGCAGACAGACATTTCCTCCTCCAGAGAGAACTGAGCTCTCCCTTTTCAATTACACAAGTCAATTAGGATCAGCGATGAGAGGGTCTCAAATGAATATCCTGCAAGCTTGTTCCCAGCAAAACAGAAGGGTATTACCCACTCAACATTATTTCCCATGACATTTGGTTGGAGAGGAGGGAAAAAAAGAGTAAGATTACCACCTCCACACACTTGTCAATATGGAACAGATGCTGAGGGGAGGTATATTATGCAGCTGAGAACTAGAAGCTGCTAGATTGTTGTGCTCAAGTTAAGGTTCCCTTCAACATTTCTGTCTCCTAAATGAGGTTTTAATTTCTGACTTTTTTTTTTTTTTTTTGGGTTTAAATCCGGTCCAGGGAAATCAACAGCTTCTATGAATGGTCAGCACAAGACTAAAAGCAAACTTTAAACCACATCAATGTGCACATTAATGTGATTATGAGAATGGCTGAAAATTGAGTTCAGGAGTTTGGGTTCATATTAAATACAACTCTTAAAAAACCCCACACAGGTTACTACTGTGTCTGTGCAATATTAAGCATGTTAATTTGTGTGCAAATCAGGCATTTAATATACCACTAAAGGTAAATAATACATAGCAACTATAAAAACAGCTATAGACTTTTTAAGATTGCTTTTGGTTTTGATATAAAAACACAAGTTTTGCCTCAGTCTTCCATTCTATATTTTAAATGAGAAAAGGGAAGTCAAGAATTGTCAGATTTTAAAAAGGGTGTTTATCAAAACAAGACATTAATGTTAATATTTCTGCTTTGCTTTGGTCCCTGGTGTTCTGAACAAGAGCTTGTTATTTCTGACAAAGCAGTGTACACACAAATCTATATGGATCAGAGCAGATGACATGTTTCACAAGCTCTACCAATTCCTAAGAATATCATACAGAATTCACAGAGCAGGGCAGTGTTTTCCTCCCAAATCTCAGTACACCATTCCTTTTCTGGTTTCAGATTTATTTTGCAGCACCCCTTGTTAAAGGAGAATGCAAAATGCTTCAAGAAATCCAAAAACATTGAGGAATGATCAGCTTTAAAGTACTACTCTCCTTTTTTTTAGACTGAATAAAGTTTGAGATAAAAACACAGGATTACTTCTATTTTTTTATCTTGCTTTTTGAACCTTTGTGTAGCAGTGTCCATCTCTGTCACTTGAGTGCTGCTGCTCCTGTAATAAGTACAGAAATCCCCACAACCAGAGATGCCACTGGGCAGAACTGTGATTTTTGACTTGCATTCTTGATCCTTTTAAGAGAACAGTAATTCTGGTTTAAGTTTCCTCAAGCTTGAAGATGTCTGACACAAAGGTGGGAAACTAAAAAGTGTCTGCATGATTGGAACCTCACCAGCCTGGAAGTTTGCAGAATTAGACCCCTGAATTTATCCCAGAGCACTGAGGATAAAGATGCATCTGTCATGTTGACTAAAAGCTGACTTAATGCTTGGCAGCCTGGGCAGAAATACTGATTATTTACACTACTTTTTCCACTAAAATACTACTTTCCAGGTAGATCACCTGCCTCCAGCTGTTGAAATGAAAAAGTGATGCACAGGTAAGACAGACTCGACCCCTTTTATTCAGAAATATTTTCTATTACTCCAGCAGCACAGAGGAGCCCTACTGAGGGTTCAGAATATGCCCTGCCCAGATGCCACAGCTCAACCCAACAGTGCCAGCACATCTATCACCCCTCACACAGGATTCACATGGACATCACACAGCTTTCCTGGCCTTCCCAAACTCCACAGATGTCACTAAAACAAAGTATAGATTCAACCAGCATTTAAAACACCAACCAAACCAAACCAAAATTACCTGGGCAGCCTGCCCACATAATCATCTCCGGGCAGTTATAGGATTACAAAACTTATCTTTATAAGGACATCAAAATCACGTATTTTTCTTAATTTAGGCAGTGACAGATCAACAACAAATATTCTCAGCTTTGTCTTCACTTGATTAAGACAGCTGAGTACATAGAATGGAAAAGGGATAAATGACTAATGGCAGCCAAACAAACATCACTGGATATTTATACATAAGGAACACTTTCATTTACTTTGGTGCCTGAAGCCTTGGTAATCATGAATAATGTCCAAAACCTAGAGCAAAATTTCCCCCATTATTTTATTTTATTTCACTGTGTGTTAATTGTAAAATTTCATTACTATTGACTGGAAGCTTTAAAAGCTTTCTTCGTTCATTAAAATAAATATTTAATATTGGCAGGGGAGGTATTATTTGCTTATTGTAGCTGTAGGACATATTCTCACTATTAGTAATAATATTTTTACATCTGCACACTTCAATGCAAGTGTGTCTGTGTGGATACACAAGTGGGAAGAGTTTCTCATTATACTGAAAACTAGTTCATTCCAAATGTGGTTTTGCATGACTATACTTGAAATTCTGGTTTAGATTAACTTGTTTGGTTCCCACACAACTGCTCAACCACTGCTTTTAAATTACCTTGATGTGGTACAGATTATTTACTATGATTTAATAAAAGCCTCTCTATTTCTTCAGAAACAGAAATTTGAAAACCTGGCTGCAGAGATGTCAAGGAAGATATGTCACAGAGATTCATCATTTAAAGTCAAACCACATTTTTTTCTAAAGCCTTTTCAGATTCTTTATCCGTTTGAGAAGAGCTCAGGGACATATATTGTTGCAAGTTTTTATCTTTACAATTCTGAGATACAAATACTACTTCATTAATTAATAAGGATGTGTAGAAGAAATATGAGCATAATCTTATATCCAAAATGATGAAAAAATCTTCAAGATTTTTTAGATCAATGGTTCAGGAATTTAACAGGAACAAAGAAGTGCTTCTGTTTGCAGCTGAATTTATTCAGTATTAAGAAGTGAGAAGTCAATATTTGGGTAGATTTTGTTCCTTACTGGACTTCCACACCAGTTTAATTTGGATTATTGAAATCCAGTTAGTCGTTGTCAAATGACAGATATTAATAACTACAGAGGAACTGCTCTGTGTACTCCTGTCCTTAGCAATATTTTTTTTGGAGAAGATTCTTTAGGAGGCACCAATTATGGATGTGAACAAGCCCCTGCCATGCAGGGCTACCTCAGAGATAAAAGTAAGATTCACAATGGCTCAGAGAAGCAGCAGCAGCCTTCCCTTTGATGGTCCTCTGTTAAGCCATAAAACCAAACTCTAAGTGCTTTTCCTAAGAGCATTTGAGCAAAGTTGAGTGCTTAAATCTTCTTTTTGATAACCAAGAACTTTTTGTTTCTTCTGTTAATATCAACCCTACTACTTTTCCCTTGGAGGAAGAGTAAAAGTTTTGCTGCTGCAGTAAGTGAATTAAGCTAGAGAAAACATTGATAGATTGGGAAATTTTCAGTTCAGCTTAACTTCAGCTAACAAACAGAAAATACATCATTTCATATGATATTACAAAATCAAGACTTAGATACTTCATATCAAAAAGCATGGCACTGAATATTTTTATTGTATTGTACAATGACATATTGTTCTATACAGACTAATAAAACAAGATACCATAGCCACCCATTGCTCTTTCTTATTCACATTTCTGTAAGCAATCTGGTATCAGAAATACAACAGAATCACATTTAAGAAGAATAATAGTATTAAGACACAGCGTCTCTCCTGTTATTTTCATCAGTCCCATGACACACTGAGTAAGAGTTCTAACTACTTCAAATATAAATAGAATTAAAATGGCAATTTAAAAGAGAAGACAGTGACTCACAACCAATAAGAGAACATCATGATGGTGATTCAAACCAATGTACAGGCTTGTCTGTTTCTAACTCTTGGTACTTTTTGACGGTGGGAATGGTTTATTTATTTATAAATATTTGAAGTCTACCGAACATTTTTAAAGGAAGAGTGCCTTCTGTACTGGCACTAGACTTGGTTTAAGAAGAGATGGTTCTACCTCCTTTTGATGCAATAATCCTTGTTGATTGGAGGCTGAGGACAAGCCTTACCTTTGCAGTGTCTGTGTAGCACATCTAATGCAGCAATGAGGAACTCGTGTGCATCTTGTTGCTCGTACCCTGCTAAATGCCGTGCGTGAGTCCATACCAGGTGCAATAACCTATATGGAATGTGAGGAGATCGGTGCCCAGAGTAAAACTGCTCAAAGCAAAGAGAAGGACATGACTGTTAACAACTTGCACAGCCTCAGAGCATTTCATTATTAAAAAGTTAAATGAGAGCAATTAGTCAAATCAATTTAAACTCTTTCATTCTGATGGCCTTAATAAGAAAGGAAAGAGACAGTTTTTGTCACAGACTGCTGGAGAAGTTCAGTCTTCTCCCCTGAAATTCCATCAATTTGTGATGGATTAGCATGAAAAATGTGGGGGTGCAGGGAGTGGGGTAGGCAGACACAAGCATCACTCACAATTTGCTTACTGATACCACTGGATTATTAAAATAGCCTGGGGAGGAAAAAAAGGAAAAACAATCCTGTATTTGAAAAGGATCAGCAATTTCATTCACAAATTATGTGAATGAAATGCCCCCCCCCCCCCCCCTATCAGAACAAACACTGAAGATGAGAATATTAGATTCTGACTGTCAGCCAATCCCTGACCCACGACAACTCTGCATCCAAATGCTGTGCACACTCCAAATTTTATGGAAAAATTTCCAAGCAGGGCAGCAGCCTCATGCCAGTACTGGCCTTTTACTGTAAAAGGCTTTAAAAACAACTTTATTGAGCCAGCTGCTTGCAGAGCTGAAGGTCCCCATTCAGTCAGTGATCCCCAAAGCCAGCTGCCATCAGTGCTCCAGCAGGGTGTCCCTGCCTGGGAATCTGGTGCTGGACCAGCTCCTGCATCTGCTCCTTCATCTGCTTCACTCACAATTCGATGAGCTGGCTCTGGAGTGACTAAAACTGCCCCAGGTGATTTTGCCAGAAGCACATTAGAGAGTGCACAGATGAATTATTCAGTCAGCACAGCCTGATGTGAAACACTGCTGCTGCTGGGGGGTGACACAGCTGGGAAGGGAAATCGGCACAGGGCAGGATGACACTGCCCACGGAAACTTTTTTAAATTACAAACCAGTCAGGTGCCACTTGAAAAAACCCAAACAAACAAAAAAAACCCCCAACCAACCCACTTACCCCCCAAAAAATGCCAAAAAACCACCCATGCTAAGGGTCTGTGTTTCCCTGGGTTGAGGTTCAGCTCTTCCTTTATCCCTGCACAGCAATATCACTTCCAAAAGCAAAGCAGGGATACTTGTGGTGTCCCTGCAGGAGTCAGGAAAGGCCCAGAAGAGTTTATTCACTTGACAGAGTAACATTTTATTTTTAATAAGTGAACATTTGTGAGTCTTTTTGCCTTCCCTCACCTCCAGCAAAGGTATCTGCCAGTAAATGCTGCCTGCAACACCACAGTTCTGTTTTCCCAAGATCCTATCAAATCCATGGCCGTTTCTTTTCAGTTACTCTTCCCAGACAGAAGACAGTAAGTGGCAAATACACAGAACAAAATCAGGATTTAAACCCTCAGCAGTATATAATTATCATCCTTATTGGAAAAGTGAGCTTCCTTCCCCAGCTCTGAGTTTCTCCCTGCACAGTCTCTGAGCATTTTAAGTCCAAGCACTGTGCTACAAACCTGCCATGAGAAAACATTGTATTTTAAGGGACAGGTTAGCAAAAGGCAGCACAATCTTCATCTACTCCTCATATTGGTAGGGTTTTCTACATGATTTTATTTCCTCCCACAGAAATGTCTTCCTCACAAGCTCCTCTCTCCCCAAACAAGAAGCTGCACCTCTGCAGCCAAACACCACAAAATGCTCCTATAAATACAAAGATCAATAGTTAACTCTGATGCCAACAAGGATGACACCGAGGGACTGGAGCAGGAGTGTGGTAATTGAAATCTGCTGATGCAGCTGCTGCTCAACATAATTCAGGGAACTGCAGCAATAAAACTTCCCTGTTCTGTCACTCCTTACAATTAGTCCCAGAGCTCTCTGGTCATTTTAACCACCAGCACTCCATGTAATTACTCCACTGCAGACACAAGACCTGCCAGCAGATTTTACATTCTCTGCTACCTCAGTAGGATGAGAAGGATCTGATAGGAAGCTTTAGAAAATTATTAACTATTATCACACAAAAAACTAGAAACCTGCCTGGTAAGAATGCGGGGTGGGGGAAAGCTTCACTGCTCAAATAAATATTAAATAAAACAAAGAATCTGAGTACATTCAATAAAAATATTTTGACTGGAATGTATAAAACATCCATCCCATCTCTGTCATTTCCTTGCTGCTGGGAAGAGCAGCCTATCAGGGCTGTTCCAATCCACAAAAAAGGAAAAGAGCCCATGTAAAGTCTTATTCCAACCTTTTCACTGAAGTGTGCAAATATAAACAATGATGTATTTGCAAGTCACCTTTAAAACACTTTAATGGCACAACCGTTCCAAGCATAATTTAAGCTTTTTTTTTTTGTTTAAATTTGTTTTAAATTCAGCAGTATCAGTTGTTTATATTGGAGAGAACTAGTTTGAGCAATTTCAAAGTGCTGGGTAATACACTGCTTAATTGCTGTTCCAGGAAAAAAAAAAGGGGAGGGAGGGAGAAAGGAACAAACCAACCAGGATTCAAAGCTCCATTCTTACACACAGCCCAAGTAAAAGTAATTTTGTTTTTCCACTTAAAACACTTGCTGTTGCATTCTAGAAAGAATCTATGGGGGATTTAAAAAAACTACAGGCTTTGTAATTTGCATTATTGCTACCAAAATTATACAGATACCAGTGAAGTTTTAAAACAAAACAAGACCCCACCATACTACACATCTGTACTTCCTTCTCCTCCTCCTGCCAAAAACATGCACAGAAGTTTCTCAATTATGTGGATAAACAGATAAATTTGATTTATCCAGCACATGTATCCACTAAGCAGTCTCTGAGCTTTGTAATTACGAGTTTCTAGGCAGAAATCCTGTGCCAGGTTCAAGTCCAATTTGAGAAGCCAAGAACTCCTCTTGGAAATTGGTTATCAGTAAAGACTTTAAATTTCCTGGCAATTTACAATAGATGAAAGGAGTGGGCAATACATGGAATACATGCAGTAGAACACCTACTGGAGGTTCCCCAAAGAACAAGGGTTCAAAGAATCACAAACTACATTTTGCTTGCATGAACTTTGTATGTTCTACACTTATTTCAGGGAAAAGGTTTTATTAAATCAGCACAAACTCTATATTTTTCATGACTAAATGCAAGGCTTCTATCTATGTAAAAAGCCTTAACTACATTTTTCCCCCCTCTTGTACCTTTCTTTCAGTTTGTTTTATGCATAAGTCACTTCAACAGTAGCATCTTCAGATATCAAAGCCATAAATCATCTCCTCCTTTTCCTTCTTGGTTCTCACTTCTCAGCTCTTCCCATGCTTGTGCTGTGCACTGTGATAGGCTCATGAGGATGAGCAATGATGGGAAAAAGGAAGGTTTTGCTCCTTCCATCTCTGAGCGGATGCACTGCATTCTGCTCTACTCCCAGGTATTCCTAGTGTTCCAGTCACAGATCTAATCCTACCTTCCTGAATGGTCATTCTAAAAAGGATTTAGATAAACCTCAGGGTCTGGACCATCCTGAAATTCATTTTCACTGGTGAAGCAAAACTACAACACAAACATCAGTAGGTAAACAGGAGTGCACCAACCCTTTTAGCCAAAAGGCTCAATGAATAGATTCTGTGTGCTCTATCTTCCCTCCATCCAGCTCCACCACTATCTGTTACTCCCAAATCCTTTTCATTCCTTTTCTTATGCAGTGTAAGTCATGTCATGATTCTATTGAGAAATAGGTTTCATGTAGCACAAATGAGAATGTTAATTGATGCAGTGAGATATTTTTAAAACAAACAGAGCTCAATGCTTGGTGTGTCTGCCAGAAAAGCTACCAGGAAAAAAACCACCTCAGTCCTGAGAACCATCTGATAGTCATTACTCACCACCAACCTACTTCAAGGTGGAAGAACTTTGTAGCTTCCTATTTATCACAGAGAAATCACTCAACCTATATAACTACATGATCTTAAACAAAAAAAGAAATAAAGTGAGATGGGTAACTTCTGTTTAAGAGGCAAAAGAGCAAAACCTACTTATTTATATACAGTAAGTTTTATTTAATGTTCCAAACAGCCTCACTTTTTCTCCTGGAGAGCTCCCACTCAGGCACTCACCAGATCCCCTGGCATTCCATTTGCCTAAGATCACACCTTCAGAAAAGAAGGGTGGAGGGGAGATGAAATTAACCCTTGCCCTGATTATTTGTCCCTGGGTAAAATGCTTTGGGATAACCACACCAGTTAATCCCGGTGGGAAAGCTATGTAAAAACAAGACAGAACCTGAATCAAAGTTTCCCTGCTAATTCAATTACAGAGGAATTCTTAACCATAGCACTGAGATCTCCTGGTTTGCCTTCCTTCACTCAGACCTCAGCTCTGCAAAGGCAGTGACAGAATCTTCATTACAATCACTGCATAGAGCTGGGACATGAAACATAATCAGTCTGCTCCAAAAAATGCAAGCTTTTTGTTTTAATTCTGAATGCAGAGAAATTAAAACTCACTGGAACAGAACTGTACAATGGGTGCTGACAGAGCCATAAGCACAACAAGGTATTTACTGCTTGTGAGTTCAAATATACCGAGTTGGTTACAGACCCAACAGCTTTGCTTAGGAGGATTAAGCTCCAGTTTTACTTCAAGAAGGTTGAGTCACTTTCTGTGTCCTCCTACAGCACATGGCTGCAGTATTTAATGTGAAATAAGGACAGGGACTATTGCTGTCTGCACAGTCTGGTGTCACAGATATGGCTGTTCCCTCATCCATACACCCTCATGTTGCAGAACATTTAATTAATAGAACTAATGCAAGTGTAGGTATGAATTTTGATTTGAAAATGAAGGCTGAGCTCCTCAAAGTTGTGTGTGAAATTCAACTTGTTTACAGTTGAAACTAAAACAAATGCTGCATTTAAGCCCCATTTTGGATAACAGCCTGTTCTTTGTTCCATGCTCACAGTAGAGCAAAAGGCACCCTGAGCCATCAACAGGGCTCCACATATAAAAATGGAAACAAAAATCTTTACCTAGAGAGTCTTGATCTTTCCTGCAGCCTCTCAATCTGCAACGTAACACTCATTTCCCCTTTCCCAAGAGATTTTTTTTTAAAAATGTGTAAATAAAGTCTGGTGATGTTCATCAACATGAGACTTTACATCACTATTTGATGAAAGGATATCAAGAATTTAACAGTTCCTTGTTTTTAAATAAGCAAATAGGTTTCTGTATTAACAGTGTACAGAAACTGGTATTTCTATTCCATGACTGATTTTTTTTATCTAGGCATTGTGGTATTTCCCCACTTAACTGCACATCTGGTTTCAATAACCCTACAGCTGCTACCTATTGGTCTGCCTGCCTTTTGTTTTTACCTCCTTTCCTGACAGACTCGGGAGCAACTGAAAAATAGAACAAAAAATAAGAAATGTAACATACAGCTAATGATTGCTAATCAGCATGAAATGTGGCAAATCCTCAGAAGTCTTGAGTCTGAGCAAAAAACAACTTTATACTGGAACAACTAAGGGGGCTTCACCTTCTTCTATATATATGTTTAACTCACCTGCAGTGACCAAAAAGAATCATCTCTGGTGAAAAAGGCACAGGAGCAAAATCAAATTGAAAATCACAAGATAAAGGTAAAGCTATTTTAGATTGGTCCCTGTCAGAATGAACTTCCATGACAGCACATCCACAGAAAACCTGCTCTGTGTTCAGACATCTCCAGCAATTTTAAATGCTCCATGACAGCACGTACACTACAGCTCTTTCTGGCTTTTTGGTTGCTTTTATTTTACTTACCAAGAAAGCAGATCTACCACTGAGGGAAAGGCACAGAACTGGGATTGTTTTGAAAGACATCTTAAAACCAGGAGCCCATGTCCACCCAAAATCCTTACAATACTGACGTGGAATTAAGACAGATGATAAAGCTCTTTGACTATTTATTAAGGAAAAGCCTGTGCCTCACACAGCACAGACCAGACCTACAGTAAGGGCACACTGCAAAGCAAGTTCCCTGAGTGGAAAAGGGAAAGAAGTGCAGCTTATACAGGGAAGACACAAAGTGTAGCAACACATTTACTTCTCTTCATTCTCCTTCCTGGCCCTCACTGGGTTTGCACAGAAAAGATGTTTCTGCTGGTGAACAAGCACTGAATTGAGATCTTTAAAATATTCATACAGACCTACATAATCCAGTACCTTAAACCACAAGGATGTATATTACTGCTTTATTCTCACTCCCATTATCACCCAAAGAGCTCATGACATATTTTCCAGTTACAACTTGCACCTTTAATTAAAGCACACATTCAGCTTTAAAACTAAAGACTCCCAGATCAGTCTCAGAAGAACAGGCAGTACTGTAATTATTTCCAATACCAGCTTTGCCTAAACAAAGGTGACTTCAGAATAGGTCTTAAAAGCCATCAGTTTTCAGCAGCTGGATATTTTTGACAGTGAGGTCTCGATCTTTACTGCTCTGTTTTCCTACATTTTGAGGGGAAACATGACTTGCATTCCCTTTATATTTGCAAATAGAACACAATTCCATTTGGGGTAAGAAACAGCATCTGTAAGGAGGTGATGCTTTGTGGCAAACAGCACTCACCTCCTGAAAGAGCGTAGACATTTCACAGACCAGACATGAGCTGGGGCTTTGCATTTCACATTTGTGCCTGTCGGAGAGGAAGAAATCTCGCAGCAGTGGAGTGTGGGTAAGTGCCTGGACAATACAGTTCATAAAACATGTGTTCCCAAGATTGATTAGCCCTCGTAGACCTATAAAGACAGGAAGGGGGAGGGGATGCATAAGCATTATCAAGTTTAAAAAGTGGTAATTTGCATTTTTATATAGTTTTCACAATATTGCTATGGATTTACTGTATTACATGCAGAGCTCCAAATACAGTTTTATACTGCTTTAGGGAGGGTATTGATATTTTTGTACTCAAGTCACAAGAAGCTGCAGAAGCTGTCTGAACTACACTAGGATTTCTTAAATTCTAAGAAATAAGGAAACCTAAAAATCCAGCAACACTAATTATATTATTTTGCAATGGCTGTTGTGCCACATATCACCAAAACATGTCCCTCCCCAAGATTGATACCAAAGTGCAAAGACAACAATTGGTAAATCAGTACAGTAAGAAACCAATACATTTGAAGAAATCAATGAGTAAGTTTTCAGATTGTTTAAAAAGCTTTCCCCCATGCAGGTCATGAAGCCAGAATAAGATTTTTGTACTGTTATAATCATCATCTTTCTAAGACAGGCAGCAAAGGAAACAGCCCTGACAAATCAAGTCAGGCTGTGACATTCAATGCAGACTTAGAAGATTTTGTATAAAACCCAAGATCTGAAGAGAACAACTTTAAAAAAGAAACTCTGAACAACATTAATTCCACACTCGTTTTAGGTAAGTTAAACATTAATCTACAGCATACATCAAAAAATTCAACTTGGCATAAGAGGATTCATCACACCTTAAGTCAAACGTTCAGTAATGCCCAGAGACGACTCCTTGTGCTTGGAAACCAAGATGCTTAAAGGAAAGCTCTTTTGTTGCACAACAGAAGAGAGGTTAGGAGTGGGGAAAGCTTTTCAGTCATTTGCAAAGTCTAAGTGAGAAGAAAAACATGCTCAAATCCTTGAGTATTCTTCCAAAACGTTAACATAACACCACCATACAGGAGCACTACACAAGAAGAGCATCAGGTGGCCAAGAATGCTTATTTTTAATCAACAACTTACTTTGAAACGAGATAAAATGCACCAACAGATACTACTCTGGTATTGATTTAAAATCAACATAGTCCTCTTCTGCAATAAAAATAGGATTACTACAGAAACACGGAAAGGAAACATAGGATTACTGGGCAGAGAACGAAGAATTTCCTTGTCATTCCATGGGATGAAAAGGCCTGTCAGCCGGCAGCGCTGTGGTAATGAAGTGATGCAGTTCCCGTGCAGTACAGCAGATAGTGCTCCAAGGGCTCTTTAGCATCCTGCAGCACCAGGGGGTGTGGTCCAGTTGCTATGGTACCGAGGAGAGCCGGCACCACAGCAGCTTGAACTGCACCCGGAGCTCAAGGCACGGACACAGAACACTCCTAAATTATTTTTCCTGTTTATCTAAAGCAACATCAACCTGCTTCCAACAGCTTCCCTGTTCCTTCTGTTTACTCACAGGACAAAGTTTCTCATTATAGTACAGTGACTTCTACTGGGCAGAAGCTTGTTGCAATTATTTGCTTGATTTTCATGCTGGGAGGCAATAAGTGTGTGCACAACATTAGCAGAGTGTTAAATAGTTAATTTGTTGGAGCAGCTTGAAATACTGTGTGATGCTTCAGCTTGGTCCACAATCCTATTTCAATTCCCAGTCTGTTTCTCTGCAAACAATGTCACAACAGGAGGGGGTTCGTGCTGTGCTGGTGGAGAAACGTTTTGGTACCTCTTGCTTACCTCTCCCCTCGTTTTCTGCCATTTAAAATTGACTGGGTTTATTTAAATCACAGGCTGTGCTCACAGGAGGCTGGAAGGCTCCCTGACATAGAGAGAGTATTTTGAGAAGCAGAAGAGTCTTTCCCTATTTCTCCCTCTGGTTAGCACCAGATTTTCAAAGCCAGCCTGTTCAGCACAGAAAACTAGAGGAAAATCAGTAGTAAATCTAGAGAATCCCCCTAGTGCTTTTTGGTGTCTAATAGAGCAGTCACAAAAGCAAACACATAAAGGCAGCTTTTTGGAATCATTTATTAAGCATCATTTTTTACATGCCTGTGGCTGGACTGTCTTTCCCTGTGACCACAAGAATCAAATCTTCCTTAAAGTTGCCACCAGGAGACAGTTACAGGCATCAAACTCAGAAGGCTCTTGGTTTATTCTGCTTGCTTGGTGTTTGGTGTCAGTTTTTCATGGATCTGTATGGAGTGATTCATGTGCTGGGACTTCACTTGAATGAACCCAGACAAAGCAACCTGCAAAACAGACAAGGCTGAAATGTGAATACCCCAAAGCTCAATAAAAATCAGAAAATGGTGATTTGTAGCAAAACATGAGAACTTACTCAGTTGAAAAGGGAAAAAGGGAAGGAGCACACATCAATCTTATCCTTGTGGGAGCAATGACTGCAGCTGCTGTACAGTCTCTTAAACTGGTGTTTGAAATGAAACAGGTATGAGGAACTACAGCTCAGGTACTGCATAAGTAATTGCAGCACATTGAAAAACATTCGAATTTGATGTAGGTAAACTAAAGAGCTGACAGAACTCAGAACAACACATCCTCTTGTGCTTAACTTTTATGGGGAATAATGTGTTTTGTTGGAAAGAAAAACAGCTAAAAATTAAAGCTTGTACAGCACTCTGGTCAATAACATATTGAGAATGTAAAAGCTTTGTGCCTGCCACACCTATTCTTCCCTCCCCTTTAATAAAGCCTGGCAAGGTTTTGCTGGAACAGTCAAGCATTGCAACATGTGGGTCATAAATTAACAGAAAAATAATGTGCCAAAACCTCACATGCAGCAGTCCATTTCTGCTAGAGCACCAACAGTGGTTTCCACCAGGCTCTAATCAGAGCACAGTGTCAGAGTCTAAGGATTGCCAGCAGGCTTCAACCTCAACTAATAATAAATCTCTGGTACTTTGCAAACTTTTGCTGTGCTTCATAGCATTGTATTTATTTTTGTTTCTTATGAATTGTTTCTGAAATGAGCAAGGGCAACTTGTGAGACATTTAGTATTTTCTACACATGGATGTGTGCTGTTGTGGTAAATGTACTTCACAGAAAAAGCAGTTTTAGCTCTGAACCTTGCTGATACAATTGTAAATATTGGAATAAATTAACGTTGCTGTCAAGACAAAAATGTCATATACAGCATAATTATAAAAGAAGGAAATATCCTTTAATCATCATGCATGGAATACAGACTGTACTCTCATTCTGCCAAAAGCTGAGCAGACAGGTCATAAGCAAAAGCAAGAAATCTAGTTTTGCACAGGGAAACCAATCTGGGAAATTCTTTGTACATTTGGTCTCAAGACTGGGTTCTGGCTGGCTTACCTTTGTCAGCTTCACTTCTTCCATCTTCTTCCAGGAACAGGTTCTGTTTTTCCAATGCTCAAAGCAAAAGATCTGCAACACTGGGCAACAGCAGTTGAGATCCAGAACACTGGTTCTGCCAGTCCACCCACACAGGGGAGATGAAAAATCCAAGACAAGATAAGGAAATTCCACTTCTCCATGAAATGCAACTCTACATCAATTAGAGGTGGGGAAGCAGGGAAATGAGAGGACCACACATGAATAGAAAATATAGGAAATCCAATCTTGCCCTCATGGAGGAGGTTCTGTTTGCCTCTAAACCCAGGCTTCAGGCTGGGACTGGAAAGACAGCAAACAAACCAGTCTGAACAAGTGCTCCCATGCAGAAAGCTGGGATTTAGTGAAATGAAGACTCTGGAAGGAAGAGCAGCAGTCACTGGACAATGCACCTTGGTGAGACAACCAGGAGATCATTCAGATGCACTGAAGCACAGCCAGCCTGAGATCCTTTCTACATGAAGCACAGGTTGGCAACACCTCAGAGCAATCTTTGTCCCTTACCCCCAGTCCCCCATCTGGTGTTGATGCTTCCCTGCAGCTCCATCAGACAGTGTCATTAAGTCAGTGCAAGCTGAGGAAGAGCTCACTGAAATATTTAAAGACAGTTCAACATCACACTTGTAAACAAACAGTATAGCACAGCAATAAAGATTTCTAAAATAATTTTGGCTCTTCATCCTATGTTCATCCAACAGAAATTGGCAATAACATTTAAGAGCATCTTCCTGAGAGTATTTCAAGAGAAGACTGCCCTAGCACCTGAAACTACACCCAAATTCTCTCTCAGCTCTCAAGTTTCAGGTGTAGAACATATCACACAAGACCTGAATGGAGCTGCCACAAGCACTGGCCCAGTCAGACCCAGAGCTGCTGTTCCACCTTCGTGCCAGGAGCAGCAGTTTTGCTAATGGGGTTAGTGACAGCAATTATTTTCCAAAGCTAATCCCTTTTGAAATGTTAATACAAAAATATTCATTTCAGAAAACAGCAGTATACAGATATGTGAAATTACAAGTCTACACAGGAAAACTCCTCACATTCTGTGACACCGATGATCACGTGAGTGATCAAAAAAACCCCAACCATGCAGTTTTGGTGAATTTATTCTCCAACATTTCAGCTAAACATCCTTTCTCAGGGACTGAAACCCACAGTAACTACAGAAGCAGGAACACAGAGTCAAATGAATTAGAACTTTTTCTTCAGCAGTTTTTAGAGAACATTTTTTACAAGCGTACCTGTAACACATTTAAGTATTAAATTGTTTTGACAACTGTTTAAGAAAAAGCTACAGAAACTTTTGCCACAGCAAATTTAATCAAGAAGCTTGCAACCACGTCATCTTAAAAACTAATTGAACAATTCAACTATGTCCAGCAAACACAGAACATGTAATTTACCCTGAAAGAAAGAAATGATCTTGGGAGGAAGAAGAGGAAGAAGAGAATATGTTATTCATTGATTCACACTGGCTCATCAGTAGATCTTTTTTACAGTAGAGTAGTTTTAACAGCAACACCAAGCAAGGGGTTACATGACAGATCAAAGAAGTGAAGATGAACACTCAGGGCAATAATCTTCCCTTGCTGGGTTACTGCTGAACCAGGTAAAAACACGATTGTGCTCCCTCTCTTTATCTTTCTGACTCGACTCCTGAAGCTATGCAGGGCTGCCAGGTCAGTCCCTGCTCAGTTTGAATCCCTTTGGAAACCCCTTTGGAAACAAACCACCTTCCCTGAGCTGCATCAGCAGCACCACCATCCATCTCCCACCCCCTGAGCCACTCTACCACCAACAGGCACAACCTGGAGAGCTTCCCTCACTTTTCTGCTCTACCCAACTTTTAAGCTAAACCTTTAAAATCACGAGTCAGAATAGAGTTCTAGAGCAATACCTCTTAATTTAGAAAGTTAGATCTGCAATTCATTCTTTAAATTTTTTCTAGATATGTTATATTCTATACATGCATATTTCACTGTATGACTCCATTCTCTAAAAATATCTCTTGAATATAATAAGTGTGTGCACATCAAAATTCACAGGCCATGTTGAATTCTGCAGTTTTGGGAGGCTGAGAGGATGACAGAGGACATTGTCTTTAGGTAATATTATTATAAAAATTTGGATTTCTTTTTCCTGCTTTAACTGTAAGTAAGTATTTTCATGTGTCACTGACAGGAATCAAATAAAAACCAGCCCCCTTGTCTAAATGCCCTGATAACACAGAAGACATAGAGTCCAGAAGCAGTCACCATAAGACTATGAAGAATAACTCCTGTAAACAGAGAGAAAGTAAATTATAGGACTATTTTAGATATATTGCATTGTGCACTGCACCAAAACCTACAAGTTTAGCTACTCCTACACAGCAGAAAGGGAAATAAATCAGAAAAGGCCTTCTGGAATAAAAAAAAAAAAAAAAGTCATCATAGGAAAAAGAAATATTTGAATTGAAAATGAAATCCCATCTTTAACTTTCCCATTTCCAGCTAAAGGATTCTGGATCACTACATTTTTTTCCATTGCTATTGAAGTAACAGATTGCTCAATAGCAAAAAATTTGCTTATGTGTACAAAAGGAAACTGTCCATGAGTTTGTTTCCAGTTGAGAACCCTGGAGTCCAAACTGCAGAAGCTGCTACATTGGAGGGAAGAAGAATATGCCATGAGTGGAACATGTATTGCAAAATCATTAACTGTGGAGAGAAAACAATATAGTCATTATTCCTCTTTGAATGTATCAGCAGCACCAGAGGACAAGGACTATTTATAAAGCTGAATCATCAAACCCCCAAGTTCTCAGTGTTGGTGTCACTCGTGTACAGAGCTGGTGGAACTCACCCTCATTAGTGACCTGTGTCACTGTTACCACAGCTCTGCCCCGAGGCCAAACTGGCTCAGTCAGCCCAAAGGAGTGATCCACACACAATTCCCTCTCCACCTGTGAGCCCAAAGGAGTGATCCACACACAATTCCCTCTCCACCTGTGAGCCCAAAGGAGTGATCCACACACAATTCCCTCTCTACCTGTGAGCCCAAAAGAGTGATCCACACACAATTCCCTCTCTACCTGAGCAAGTGACAGCCCAAACCCAGAAGGGGAAGGTGTCCCATGCACTGAATGCATGCTGGCACCTCAACCAGGTGCCTGTACTTACTTTTCCTAAGGTACTCGTTCCTGACCAAGGGTGGTTTTGTTTTTCTAAAAGAGAGTTAATTTCACACCTTCCAGATTTTAAGTGGTTCAAAATAAACAAAACAACACAGCTGTTCCTATTTCCCAGTCTGTAAGAAAAATCTCACCTTATGTGTTTTGACTTAAATTAAACTCTTAAAAGCATATTCAAATACTTTATTCAAGCTCACAGGGTAATTTCAAGTCTTTTTTGGGATAATTTCTGGCATATTTGTGTGCAACTGGGCAGTTCTGGACTGACCTCAGCATTCCAAGGAGACTTTCCAAATTTATTCTTTATGTTGTGTTAGAATTGCATTCAAAAGTCGATGTTTTTATTCTTTTTCTCCACTAAAATATCCATGAACCCATGAAAAGTTACCAAGTGGCAACAACCCACCTACATTCCATTGCAGGATAGATCCACAGTGAGATTTGCAGCAGTTCAGCAGCAGACTAGAATGTATTTTCTAGCACATCTATGAAGAGGACTTAGTTCATCCACACCACATGGAAAAAACAGCACTTACTGAAACACCAATAATGTTTTTCCAGCATTTAGTTTGCCCCCCACCCCTCTTAGTTAACAGGGAATTGATTGCTTTCACTCTTCTTATTCAACAGCTTCAGTGACATCACATCACACACACTTAGAGAAGGGACAAACCACATCAGGACAGTGCAAATGTAATTGGAAGACAAAACAATAACTCAAGAGCAACTTGCTAAAGGGGAGAAACTATCTGAAATCAATTAAATTCAATAAAAACAACTGTGAAGTAGGAAACAAGGAAAAATAAAGTGGACAAACACAAAATATGGAGCAATAGCTACAGTAACTCAGCCTCAACAAGTTACTCTTGAGCTGTAGTTCTCCTATAAAACAGCATTTTGGAACTTAACAGGAAAACGAGGAGGCCTGCAGTTCATTCTGCTCAGGTGACAGGTAAATGTCAGCTGCAAGATGTCTGAAATTGAGCACCCATTTAAAAAAGAAATTATGCAAAGTAAAGAACATGAGTAAAAATTTGTATGGAATTAATATTTGAGACTGGAGAAACAACTGAAGAATCCACTGGTTGAGTTAATTAATTAAAACCAGATAGTGCTGGTGGAGGAACAGCCAGGCTGACAATTTTCAAGCATGTTACAGGCCACTACAATGAGGACTGTAATTAACTCCTGTGACCTACCAAAACTATAATAAAAAAAAAGACTGAGCTCACAAGAAGTAAAATTTAATTAGATATTAAAAATAATTGTCTCAGTTAGAAAACATTGCAATGAGGGAGTTTGGGACTCTGAGTTGTTGGAGTGGTTCCAAAGGCAGCTCTGTCAGCCCAGTGCACCTGACTCAGGAGAGATGTTTGATGCCTTCCCTGTTTCTCCTCCTGAGACTGCTCAGCCATTCAGACTGAAATTAGAGCCTGGCACAAAGCACACAGACCAGGAAGGGGAAGGTGAGGGCATTGCCACACGACAGCTCAGCCCACCTGATGGCCCCTGCAAAAATGGGGTCACAGAAAGGATGAACTCAGCCCCTGCACACAGCAATGAGTCTCTGACCTCTGAGCAGCTTCACCCAGCGGGCCAGGACACACAGACAGTGTGACAGTGACAGGGATGTCAGTGCCTCCCAAAACCAGGCACCCCTCACTCCTCTCCTGTAACCACCTCCCAGTGCAGGCAGGTGTCTAAAAGCCACAGGCTGAGCAGAGAACAGCTCTCATCCCTGGATCTCTACTCGACCCCACAGTTCTGGAAACCAAAATTACCTGTCCAGCTGCCACTAAAGCAAGGATGGAGAACAGGTAACAGCTGCTGCTGGAATGAGGGCTGCTAACTCTCCTCAATGGTATTTTTAGACTACATAGGTATTCAGTGCATGGGCTTTTGCATTTGTGGCTCAATGCATCATTCTCTCCATTTAGTAATGCAAAAAAAGAGTCACAGGATAATGCAAAGAGATCGTCTAAGTCTGGTATTTTGGTTCATTACCTTTGTGTCACACAGGCTACTGTGTGTCAAGGAAAATTTAAGTTTGCAGCTATCAAGAAGGTTTAAAATCAATTCTGGAGGAGCTCAATGGAATCCCTGTATTGTGCTGCACCTTCAATTAAAATCAACTCCATAACATTGACACAAGACTGGACCTCAGCATAGGAGATGTGTTTGTGGCTTATTTAAAGAATTTCTAGCAATGACATAGAAATAACCAGCAGCAAGTGGAGATGAGATTCAAGAAAGGTTGCACTTTGCCAGATTTAGGAGGAAAATGACATCTCTAAGCAATGACTACCAAAGATGGCTTTATTACAGATCATTCCCCAGAGCAACAGCTTGGCCTTTCCACACATCCTACTCGGACACATAGTGCTGCAAGAACCTAAGGGCAAGTGACATCCTTGGAGCAAACACATCAAACAAGTTACCAAGAGTATGATCCAACACACAGTGTATCATTTTATATTATTATTGCACAGATGAAACCTCCAAGCCAGAAATTATTCCTGAGTGTTCACAACGTGCCAGACACACAAAGTACTCTCTATACTTCCAACATGTGTCTCTTTGAGCCAATTCCCAAACTGATGATGCCAAAACAGGAGCTTTTCCACTGCCCAGATGAGTTCTCATTCCTTGCCTTAGGGCACACTCCCTGTGATTTCATTTCCTGGGGTTGCTGTGTGTGTTCAGCAGCAAGCACTGTGCTCCTGATTCTCTGGAGGGGTACTGATCAGTTAGGATTGGTTTTATTTCTGTTTCTCCAGGCCTAGAGCACTTCACACAAGGCAAGTGATCTCCTTGGATGGTGTGGGCTGTGAGGTTACAGCCTGTCACTACTTTGCAGTGGCTGCATGCCCAGATTAAGACCAAGCACACAGGGCAGGAGCACTTGATGTCCTTTAAGTTCTCCTCCTTCTGATCTGGTGGCAATTGGCTCCTGTGTGCACACCCTCAGCTTGGTAAAATGAGTCAGCATTCCTAAAATATCTGGCAATACAAACAAACAAACCCCTTAAGGTTAATTTTTCATATGGCCTGTGTAAACAGAGAAGCTGTTTCAAGCAAGACAAGGGACTGCAAGTATCTCTTCCCTCTGAATTTAAATTAAGAAATGTGTTTCCAAAACAAAAAATGAGGGGTTTTGACCAAGCTACTGAAAAGTGCCTTGAATATTCCAATAAAATCACAGGAAACAGTTGCAGTTCTTGAGATGTCACCTGATCTGTTCTTATACATCAATTCAGAATTAACAGTACCTGTATTATTCCTGACAAACAAATGTTTCTCTGAATTGTTCTTAAATCTCTTCAGTGATGAGATTCTGCAATATCCCCTGATGCCTCTTGTATTCTGAAGTGTTCCAGTCTCATCTTTGTAAACAAAGTAAGTCCAAGTTTAAGAACTGCAACATTAATATGGAAGATACACATACAATAAAACCTACACATAAGCTCCCCTAATGCTAGAGCTTCTGAATTAAAATGAATATAATGCTGCAAACAGCAATAGCTTTACAAAAACTCCTAAAATGAGGGAGGAGACAATTTGGCCAAGATATTGGGTTATCACTGGCTTTCTCAATCTATATGAATTTACTGTCTCCCACAGCAAGCTTAAGTTTAAAATAAATGTGGGGGAGAGGAAAAGGGGAGTTAAAGGAAAGGATTTCTGCATTGTTCAAGAGTGGTTTGGAATCTTTTGGAAAATCTTCTCACAAGATGAGGACTCAGGAGCACCCTGCAAATAAAGGCTTTTATTTTTTTCCCTTAAAGGTTGTGGAAAATGTCGGGTTTTATATCTGTAATTTTGTATTTCAGCATTTTTATTGACCATCTGCATTGTGAAATTGTTTTTCTCTCTCAGGTGTCAGGAAGAAACCAATGCAGCATGTTCTCAAATCCAGAAACCTACATAGCATGTAATCATCCACAGCAACCATTTCCCTGTTTGATTCTCTCAGCTGAAATGAAAAAAGCTGAAAAAGACATTAAGGTCTGCAGCAGAACTTAAACCAAACTTCTCTGAATTCCTGTCCTGGCACATCAAGACCTACTGAACAAATTTTGCCTGTTGTGCTTCAACCTGATCCAATCTCTGTCAGGATCTCTGAGCACTGAGCAAACATTGGGAATGAAGAAAACATCTTTCATATACGTCACTGGAAATAACCACATAATCACATTTATCAAATATCAAAGCATCATATCTGAAAATATGAAGATCAATTGGCTGGAAGAGAAAGACAGAATCACAGAATCTTGGAATGGTTTAGGTTGGAAGGGAGCTTAAAGATCTCCTAATTCCAACCTGGCAGGGACACCTTCCACTAGAGATGTGGAAGCATGTCACAACAAGAGCTTCAGAAACAAAAAGGCATCATCTATTCCTGAAAAGCAGAAAGAACAACATCAAATGTCACAGTTAAGAATATGCACTGCACAAAATGCCTTGGTTTACTACTGAAGCCAGAGACCTCTCAACTATGGTGCTTATTGTATACTCAGATATATAAAGCTGAACAAACTTAAAGAAGTTGAATAAAGCTATGGAGAAACTCTCAAAGCAACCAGGAGCTGCCCTCCTCACAGACCTTATCAAGTAAAGTTCGAGACACTGAAGTCCTAAGAACCAGAGCATGAAAATAATTATTCTCATAATTGCTGGAAGGTCAGGGAGAATAGACAGAAGACACCCAACAAAGTAACATTATCAGGCAAAGAACAGGAATTATGTTTGTGAAAACGCCTGGATAATGGATTCAGAGCTTTATGATATTGGCCTTTAACAGCCAGTTAAGTTACAGACCCTTCAAGGTGTTTTCCTCTAGCTAAAGAAAGCTTTTATACAAAACAAAACACTTCAAAAGGTGGCACAGAATAAAATATTCTTTTTGCCCTCCCCCAAAGCAGCCAAAGTTAAAAGCTCAGCGAGCTCCTGCGTGCTCTGCACAGAGCACAAGCCTTGCAGAGAGAGCCCTGTGCAGATGGCAGCGGTAAAGAACAAGAGGTACTCCCACCAAACTGACAAAATCAAATTCACACCCGCAGCCGTCCTTTCCCCCCAATATCACACCATATGCTGCCTACAAGTTTTTACCCTTCCTCCAAACAGATTTCACAAATTAATAACTTAAGGAGCAGGCTAAGCGCCAATGAAATTAAATGCATCCAAATATATTAATATGCACAAATTATTGTTGATGAACTGGCACAGAGCTCGTCCAACAATCCACAACACACAAACCATGCCACATGCTGTTTGTGCATATTCCTGCTTTCAGTATATACTGTATCTACCTTCTGGCCACACAAAGCCAACTCTGGAACAGATAGGAAAGAGCAGAATGGAAGGTCAGAGTAAATATAATCCGAAAGCAATCCACAAAAGAACAAAACTGAGATGGGGATGATTGGCCTTGTTGAAAACACCACGCTTGCTGTGCTGACACTGAGTTAATCAGGTGAAAATGCAGTGATAAATCAAGGTTTATTTCAGATTGTTGGCCAGAGACATCTATAGATGTCCCATCCCTGGAAGTGTGCAGGACAGGGCTTGGCACAGCCTGGGATAGTGGAAGGTGTCTCTGCCCATGGCAGGAGGTGGAACTGGATGAGCTTCAAGGCCCCTTCCAAACCAACTCATTCTGTGATTCCATGATTTATTAAAGATAAGAAAATCAAACTTCTCATGCTAAGGACACATCTCTGTCCACAACAACAGGCACTTGTCTATAACCACTCCAGATCCACGGGCTAATTCTCAACTTCCTTATCTGCAGCAACAAATTCCTCATGTAAATAAGGGATCTCTTCAGGGGGCCATTATCAGATTCTGGCTAAGTAGTGCTGTTGGGTTGTCCTTGGTAAGAAAATTCAGATTCCCACAAAAACCCATTCAAAGAGATGACAAAGTCACTGACTTTAAACACCGACTGCATTTTTCACTGCAAGGCTGCTGTTTTGACTGCATACTGAAGTTATATAATGACTTAGTGAAGAAAATACTGCACAGGAAAGAAATTAGCTACCATTAGAGAAAGAGATAAGACAAATAATTGAGTCAGCAAACACTTTATACTGGAAATCAGCATATCTGAGGGGGAAAAAAGAAGGGCTTTTTTTGGTGCTTTTATCCAGTTGGATTTAAATGATGCAGTTTCACCTGAAAAAGTGCAGAGCACAGTTCAGGAAAATCGAATTGAAACACTGTCTGTGAACTAAAAATAATGTGTCTGGATCAGTAACAACCATGGATCTACTTCTAAAAAGTCCAGAGCAGGAAAATCAGGTTTGAGTTAGAAGTTTGGAACATGATCCAAGCCCTGGATCAAGAACCTTGTCTTCTAAGGAATTTCCCATTGTGCTCCAGGCATCACTCCCCAGGCATCAGTGCAAACACACACAGGATATCTTCCTTTGTCTCCAATCCCCAAGAGCCACCTAGAGTTACAAAATTAAAGTATTTTCTATGCAAGTAATAGGAATGGCAATTTTCCAAGACAGGATAATAGAAAAATTTAATCCCAACTGCAATCTGCAGATTTCACATACAAGTAGTTTTAACTTTGTACAGTCTGCAGGGGTTTTAGCTGATGTGGAATGAAAACATCAACAGGACACCTCATACACTGAGTGACATCAGCTGCTGATCTTCCTGAAAGAGGGTCTAAAATTCAAACAAATATTGAGGTAACAAGATCAGAACCCCCCTCATTCTTCATTGGAGCTGGCCTGGTGATAACAGGGCATTCTGAGGTAGTGCTGTCCATCAGTAAACTCTTCAGATGCTGACTGATTTTTGTCTAACAAAAGTTTGTACAACAAAAGTTTGCTCACTCCAAGCAGGAAAATGTTGCAGGGACTTCACTGATAACTCAGATGTTCCGAATCTTACCCAGGAATAATTAAAACACAGATAACTCAATCAACTGCTGTGCAGATAAACCACACACAGTGACATTGCTGCAGTGATGCAAATTGCTTTCTGGCACCAGCTTTGGAAAACCAGGTGACAAGTTTCCAGACAGTCAATACACAAAAAGGCAACTGAAGCATCCAGTCTGAAATTCCTCCTCACAAAGCCTTTTGCAGAGGAAAGCTTTTATTTTGTATTGATAAAGAGCTAAGTTTAGGAAGTCTAACAAGACTTTCTGAAAGTACAGCTCTACAAACCTCAAAGTAAATCACTACTTGTATTTTAGAATTCTTAAAATATTCACGTCCCTCTATGTTTTCTTAGAATTCCCTGGGAGCTTTGAGAGGAGAGGGCTTTTTAAATTTATTTTTAGGATCAGCTTTATCAATTTTAGACCTAAGAAATGTATTACACAACTGAGTCCAATGGTCAGACAGGCTAAGCTCGTGACAAAGTAAAACAGGAACAGAAGGCTCTCTCTATTGATATGAAGGCATATTTTTTTTATTTTATTCATCCAACCTTTGAAGAAACAATTATTCATCAAGAAAACCATTTTAATAATGAAGTTAATACAAATAAAGTCAAAGAGGAAACATTCACCTGAGTAGTCTTAAAGGTGTTTTTCTTTCCTTCATCACACAGCAATCTAAAAGAATTTAAGAATCAGAGATTTCTATTCAGGATGCACTTTGTGCAGTAATAACTTCAAATATCAAAGTATTACTGCTTACAAATCAGTAATTTAAATTTAAAGCCACAGCTGAAGATGTGGTGCTGTACCAAACCATATTTTTCATTCCACTTTTCCACTTGAGCTACCTTAAGTATCATCCAACGAGAGAAGTGCACCTGAGTGCTGGCACATTCACAAAAACCATCTGAGTACTAATGCAGCCTTCAACACTTCCAAGTCACAGAGGCAAAAATGCTTCTGGTAGTTTGTCTAGAGAACCAGAAATATTTTCCAGGTCACTGTTCTTCTTCCCTTGCTACCTTCACACAGGACTTCTGCTGCAATATTTATTGCACTCGTGCTGCTCTTTGGCCCATCAGGCAGCTCAGCACTGCAGCTGCAAAACCCACCTGCTACTCCCAGGAAGTTTTGGTTTTGCCACCTCTCCATCCCATCACTCCTGGTGAAGAGGATTTGCTCAGTCTGCTGGAAAGGTTTGTCTCCCCTCTGCCTTTTTGCAACACTGCAAATGAGAATCCCGGGTGGCTCCTGCTAATTACCCATGTGCATTGGGAGTCTAATTCTTCCTATTGTTAATACACCCATCTTTAGCCACAAAGTCACTTCACATGCTAATCAGAGAGCAGCTGATCCCAAGCTAATATTTCATATACTCAGGAGAATGGATCTGCTGGGGGTATTAATGACAGCAGAGCAAGAGGAGCTTGGAAAATAGTTCCCAAAAGATATTGTATCACTTCTAGTTCAACCCCCTAACAAATAATCTGCTTGTGAATGTGGAGCTTTGTCCCTTCCCTCCCTTGCAGAGGGAGGCCACTTTACAGACAAGAGGAGACAGAAAAAATTAGATTTTGTCTTTTACAATGCTGGAATCTAATACAATAGCTGTTAAGTCTTACCTAATTTTTCCATGTAAAAGTTTTTGTGTTAATGGGATACTTGAAACATCAGTTTCAACCCAAAATCAAGAGGAGCATTTCTACAAATATTTAATAGTCCAGGACACTACTCAGTCCTGCCGCTGAGAGCAACATAAAATAACTTGGGAAATTTCTGTGTTCCCCACAATATGTCACCCCTTCAGCCTGATCTGTGGAAAAAGCTGTGGCAACACAATGAAAAAAATCATCATGCAAGTGTTTGAGGTAGAACAAGGTCTGAGAATGCCTTGAGCTGACACTGCTTCCACAGAGCACACTTATGGTCAGAGTGGATGTGACATTCCTCCTGAATCTCCATCAAAATGTCAAGTCAGGACAGCAGAACATGCCATGTCCCACATAAAATCCACACTGCAAGGATTTCTCATCATGGCTTTTTGCCTATAAAACAACTCAACGTTTCCACTTGGTTAACAGTGTGTTCCAAGTCACTTTGAAGGTGCTTATGTGCAACATTGGGAACAACCCTGTACATCCCAAAAGACAACAATCAGCACAGTTTCCACAGCCTGCAGCAGTGCCCAGTGTGAGTCCTCATTTCAAGAGCAATTTGCTCAATGGCAATATAGAAGATTCAAGTCAAGTTACCTGCACTATCTTCTTACTAGCTGGAAGAAGTATCTATGAGATGGAAACACACAGCATTTTAAAGAGAACCAAGGAAAATTTATGGATTTCTGTAAAGGTTTTTTCCTCATTTTTCTGAGGATGTGAACAAGAAGTTCCTCTTTCAATGGCTTTCAAATTGTCACCCAAGTAGAAAATTCAAAAGCTGTGAGTTTTGCACATAATTTCCTCTAGTGAACTACCAGTTCAAGTCTCCATTATAAGATATTCATCTCATGTCTGAGTATTCTTCAATTTTAATTCGTGGTGCTGATCAAAGACAAAAGATCCTGCAGCTGTACAAAAGTTCCAACAGCTCAGAAAGCAGCAGACACATCCAGCTGTTTTGAGAAGCACCATGAGATTGCTACAAATCTGGGATTAAAAAATTCCTTTCATGTACCCAGAATGCTCAGCTATAGAGTAAATATCCACCCATAAATGAGTGTCGTAATACAGATGTGACAGGCAACTGCAACAAACATAATGTACCACCTAAGTGTGTTTTAGATACAGAGAACATCAAGTTTAATGTATTTTATTGTCAGGGCTCAAAATCATATGCAAATCCTTCACATACAAGTTATGTACATCCTTTCAAGGCCACACCTGCACAGGTTTCAGTCTGCTGTCCCATGTATTTTAGTTATAACACTGATACACTTGTCTTACACAAAGGCCGAAACAAAAGTTGGCACAACCACCACTCCAGGTCATGGCAGAGCAGCAAAATGTGCAACACCCAGGTGATATCCATGGATCTCTGGGGGTAGAATGGAAAGCCACAAACCTCCCCCTGGCCTTCCTTTTAAAACAGCTTTGACAAGAGCATTTTATGCATAAAAGGCAGCTGGTTATGTTTTAACAGACTCTTGTGTAAACAGAAGTGCTCAACAGATGTGCAGCGCCTATCAGAGATGGTTATCAGCATCATTTTCATTTCCAGAACCAATAAAACTGGACATCATGCCTATTCTCTGAGTCATTTACCTACCTCAGAAGATAAACTGGATTGACTAATATCTGCTATGGGATTGGTAAAACACCTGATGTCAAAAGAACTGAGTATTAGAAAAAGAGAGAAACGAGAATGTCCAGCTACTGCAGCATTTCAGTCTGCAAATAGGCTCTTCACTGATCTGAAACTGCAAACAGACAAGTCAAAGTGAGGGGAGGGAAGGCAAAAAGACTCTGAAGCAGATTTATATTTAGCAGCAGGTTAGGTGAAGAGAAAAGGCTCAAGGACAATGGCAGGTCTTTTCTTCCTTGAGCTAAACCCCCAATGCATTTTTGTGAAAGAAAGCAAGTCTTCTGCTTTTAACTGCAGCCCAAAACTGCATTATATCTCCTGGGTGCTTTGATTTTTTTTTTTTTCCTTTCCTTTCTAAATCTCAGCACACAGGCAGCTCCAGGGCTCAGTAGGAGAAACTCTTAAAAGGAGGCCTGCAGAAGTGAAGAGATCAGTCATTCCCTTGTCCCCGTATTCCTGGAGCTCCCCCGCCCAGGCAGCTGTGGATGAGATTTCACACAACCAGTCATGGCCTTTTTAAAGATTTAAAATCCTCCAAGAGAAAGCAGAGCATTCCTTCTGATTGCAAAGAGAAACACTGAAATGTGCTTCAATTCTTCACAAAGGTCATGGTAACCTTCAAAATTCTATCAAACTTCTTCCCCCCCCAGCTCTATTATCTTTAGTAATTTGTAACTTTCTTTACAAAATATACTGGAGTTTCTCAGAACACAAATCCCTATGTGAACATGATGCAAGCAATCTTTGCTTAGTTAATTTTTCCTAGGCTGCTTGAAGTTTCCAAAGTCCAGATGTTTTTCCAACTGTCTTCCCTGTCCCTCGACTGCAAAAACATAGATCCTTTCTTTAGAATTACCATTTTATATACATTTTCAATTTACTCTGTGCTTCTCAGTCCATTTTTTCCAAATAAACAAACACATACTTCAGATTAAATGACTTACTGTGTTAGAAACATGACATTAGAAAGATTTAGAAAGAATGTTCAGTGTATTTTGACAAATGCAAACATGCTGAAAGCGTGACACATTCCATGAAACAGTACAGAGCTTTAAATCTGTGGAAAAAAATTCAGTTTCCTACTTGCAATGCTATGGCTACACCTCCAACCCTGTACCAACCATTAACCATTATGTTCAACCTTCACCATTAAAATGTTACTGTGCATTTAACAGCGTAGGAAAACACCTGATAATCTTAATTAGAACTTGTCAGGGAGCTGATTTTAACCCCCTGCTACTCCAACCTAAATCAGCAGGGAAAAAAATGGAAGAACTGTAAATTTTTATCACCTTTACCCAAATACTGTCCAGCCAGAAGCAGATGCCCACATTTCAGAGCATTCTTTGCTCCAGACCAGTGAACTCTTAAGTATTAAACCTTTGAGATGCATTTCAAACCTGCCATTTGACACCAATGGAGAAATAAAATCACTTTTCAGAGCTCATATGAAATTGAAGAGATCCCATTTAGAGTGTAAAACATGAAATAGGAACGTGCTGCTTCTGCTAAACCAGATTTACCAGTAGACTGCTTTGGTTAAGGATGCACCAGCTACAGGATTTCCCTTCACATCCCTGCAAGGGATCTCTGATGAAGGCTGAGTTGAGATAGCATCAGTGATTTCTCATTACAAACATATTGTCAAAGACAGGATTGTGTTTTGTAGCTGTTACACAGCTCAATCATCAGCAGTACCTGAAGTGACAGAGCAGATATCCTTCCACAGCGAGAGAAAAGGCAGTGTAAAACAAAGTGATTTTGTTATACTAAAGCTTACAGAAATCCACTACAATTAACAATGGAAAAACACCACAGATTTTTGAATACACAAATCAGTGACAATTTGGCTCCAGAAAGGATTTCTGCAACTCACCTATGGTGCAGTTTGTGGTTATTTTTCTTCGCTTGGGGTTGTGTCGTAGCAATTCTAACTCTCTCTTGGTCGGCTCCCATGTTGAATACTTCTCTCCAATGCCTAAGCAGATGAAAACAAAGTTTCAGGAAGTTCTTTAGTAAAAGGATTAAAAATTCTCTTCAAGTCAAAACTTTCAACATGCTGTCCATTAGGTTAGATTCAATTTATGCACAACTTCAGGACACTGATTGCTTTTTACCCCTTCTCAAAAAATATGGTTCAGAAAGGTATTATGAAATTTTCCAACAAAGATCTAACCTAAGAAAGATATTTCTTTACTTATAAAGAACATCTAGGCCAATAAACTTTCCATTAGTGGATTATAATCCTCCTTTAAGTTTAAAAAAAAGGTAAAATTCCAGCACAAGAATAAACTTGCTATTACTCAAAAATACATTTTGTGCTCAGAGGAGGTTAAATGACAGAAGCAGCATTGATGAACTTGACAAGTTATTAAATAAATCTAAACGGATCCAGCTTAATGGACAGATAGTCTTTAGAGAACAGCAGAATTTAATAATTCAATATACTAAACAGCTACTACATGTCTTAGGATATGCCATTACACAGAATGTAATGACCTCTCCATATACCATTAATACAGGATTAGACAAGTTTTAATTTTTGACATTCACTTTGCTGACATATCTAACGTTACCTAAAAATGAAATTAGTAGTAGGTTTAAACACCACCCTCCCTCCACCAACCAGCCAAAACTTCCAAATATTAAACTACCCTTTCTCATGAGCTAAAATTTGTCATTATTCTCTTTGAAGAGCAACACTGCATTTCCAGTAGATTTCTTTTGCTCAAAGGAAAGTGCAGTAGAAATGAGTCAGGTCAGTAGTATGGAGGCCAGATTTGAAATCAGCACAGAGCTGTGTTCAGTGTAAACCTGATACAAGGAAAACACAACAGTGAAGACTCACGTGCTGACCAGCTCAATACTGCTGCAGCTTTCTGTGTAGCACAGAAATTGCTGTGCAAGGTCAATTATTGTGAGTCACAAAGGCATTAAAAATAAAGAATTATAAGATGGCAAGCAGTCTATTCTATAACTGAGAATTAAAGTCAATTAAGAGTTATTTTTCACAGAATGCATGGAGCAGAAGCAACGCTTTGCTATAGAAAATAAATTATAGATCATACATATGAAAAGGATAGTAGAAAAATATAGCTGGAGGCTTACACATTCTGCATAATATACATTAAATTTTAATAGCTCTTTGATCTTCATTTTCAGAAATAGCTATGCTTGTCAGAAGCTACCCTCCCAAAATGTTCAATTCATAGTTACTATTGACCCTCCAGGTTCTAGTAATAGAAGGTCTCATTTTTGGATTCTCGAGGTCTAGAGAATTCTTATTTACACAAATACACCCATCTCTCACTTTATTTGAATCAACAACAGATTATGCAAGGAGCTTAAGGAACAATACCAGAATCCCTTTCCTTTATCCAAGGTTCAGCATCAAGCTACACACCCAGGAAAACAGAAAAGGCAGGGAATGACTGAGACTGATGAGATAACACAGCTGCAATGCTTTGGACACACTGCACGTCTGCAGAGACCCTTTGGAGACACACAGATGGACACTTGACAGAGGATGGAACATTGGCTTCCAACAGGTTTGGCACTGGATGTCTCCAGCAACCCTGGTCATATTTGTAATGTTCCCTTAGGAATTTATATAAATTCATTGGTAACACTGTGTTAGTAGCAGCAATTGCATTGTGCAGCTGTAAATTCCTGTGTTTGGGTTCACTGCAGTTAAAACATGGCCAAACACAGTCAGTGTGATGAACTCTGATATTAATTTAAAGATACCCCCTTGGATATGTTTAAATCCTGGTTTAAGTTAAACACAATAAAATTCATACCTGGAAATACATGTGCACTTTAGGCATGCAATAGCTCCACATATATCAGCAGCACTATTCATATATATTTATATAGATCTATATATAATTATATAATTTAAATGCTGTAGAGGATGGGGACCAAAGCATGTCACAAGAGTAACTCTAAGTATGGTTAAATACGACAGACTGGATTTTTTTAAGGATTCTGGGTGAATCAAATATTTGTTCAATTAAAAAGAAATCAAAGGAAACAAAAAACCATGTGCAATTAATGCCACAAACAAAGCAAACCAGACAGAAAACGTTCTTGCAGAAGCCTTTCATTAGAAGGAGCACAAGTTAAGTCAGACACAGAAATTAAAACGTGTTCTGTTCCAGCTGTATAACTTAGCAGGAATGCTGAGGTTATATTACTCTTGAAAAGTTGGAAAAGGCAGAGTTATTTTTAAGTAATGGTTTGATGTTTAAAAACTAAAAACAATAACAAAAAAAACAACCAAAAGACAAAGAAGGAAAGAGGTTTAATAACACTCACAAGCATGCCAAAAACTCCAATATAAACTACCTTAAACAAAGATTTGCAAACCATGCATAGGTCACTATTTACAAGTAAAGGAAAGTAGTGTTAGAGAAGTGAAAATTAGTCACTTTTAAAATGCTGCTATAAAATAGCCAGAGATTCAAGTCAGCATGTGAAATCTCCATCTAGGAAATTATTTTACTGGGTGAAATACTCAAATTGGCATTTCTCAGAGAATTCATCAGGGGCATAGGGATGAGTGAAGGAAAAGGCAATGAAGGCTCTAGTTTATAATAGTCACAATTTTTCAATCATTTGTTTACATTGCTAAACTTCAGCAAATTCCAATTTTTCCCCTCCCAAAAATTCAGACACCAATTAAAATGAAGGGCTCTGTGTATTCTCACCTCCCCTGTTATTAATATTCAATATCAAAGGAAAAAAACACTGGCCAGGTTGCAACTTGTTCAGAGTTATATCACATAACCCTGAACTACAGCTGGACTGGGGACCTCAGCACACTGGGAGTTAATACTACAGGAGTATGAAATGAATCTCATGAGATTTGGGGGTTTTCTTAAAGTTCTTTTTCTCCAGGCATCATGTTGTTATGTGAGCTTCTATTAAAGTATGAACTAACACCCTTCAAGCACTATGGAGAGAAATTTGAAAATACACTGCATTTACCCTTCAGTTTCTAAGTCAATCAGTTTCTGCAGACTGGGTTCACTTCTGAAGTTAAGTTGGCAGCAAGATCTGAGGTTAATTAACTTTGTGGTAGCAATAGAAACCCAAAACACTGAGTTTGGGGTTTGTGCTCCTTTTGACAGTCGGTTTGGAGCAAGAAGGGATCATTCATGAAACAACAGGGAGGGAGCACATGGATTGGAACAACGGAGAGAGAAGGAAAAACCCAGACATAATTCTCTATTATTTCTCCATGGTACATTTCTCATTCCTTAGATAAGTTTTTGAGGAAACACATAGTTTCATGATAAGACATAAAAGAGAACCTATACCATGACTTAAAAGAAAAAAAAGTCTACATTGCAGACTCTGATAATTTAGTGTTGTCTATTCCTAGATTTTCTGTTTTCACTGGTCACTACAGATTAGCTCTCCAGGGACAGAAGATGCAATGTGCATATTCATACAAATATGCATTTGTGTATATATATTTAATGTGCCATTCATTAGTCAGTTAATCAGTACAGAGGCTTCCTGCCTGGCAGCTCCTCTGGGTGATTCTTCAACCTTCTCTGCACAACTCTGTGGTCAAAGATGGCCAGAGGAACAATCTTATAGCTGGAATTCCCTGGAATACAAACTACAGCAGGCTGATGTTCACAGCAGGACAAAGTGTCTGCATCTCAGCCCACGAGGTACAAATGCATCAATTAGTAAGAACAACACAACTAAGAAATTACATTTTAAATCTGCATATTTAAAAGTAAGGAATTGGGGGATGTTTCCTGTTCCATAGAATAATGAAGATGTTATGTTGTTGCAGTTGATTAATTTGGTGCCCCAAACACAGATTGAAGGAGTTTCCTGAGTAAGTGCAGAGCTTGAATGAACGATTTTTAAACATATTCCCATTTTGTCTTGCTTTGAAAACCATTTTAAGGTGTCTCTCCCTTTTCCAGGACTCACTATCCTTCTTTCCTCTGACTCCCTTCCCTCAAACAGGGAAGAAGCAGGAAGCAGACTGGGATCTGTAGTAGGAACCAAGTAAAGGCAGCTATCTTTTGAGCCAGCAGAAAAGCTCTTGTTAATACGATGTTAGCTGCTATTTTTAAAATTGGAAATGAGGTTAAGAATGGTTTGAAGTCATATCAGCCCTGACTAAGGCTGCCACATTGAAACAGGATGCCATGGATTCCAGAAGAGACATTACTAGACAGAAGTCATCTGTCTTCAAATACAGACTTCCCCACTTTAAGAAAACATAACCCCCAGAAGCCTCTGGATATGGACGATGACAAGCTTTTAAAACTGATGCTTACAAACTATTCAGTTTAGAATAAATGATATCTCCTTTCCAAACAAAAAAAACAAAACCCAAACCAAACTAAAAATAACAAAAAAAAAAAAAAGAAAAAAAAATGTTTGTCTTGGAGGAATTCTATAAAGGAAAGGGCATATGAAATCAAGTCTGCTGCAATTATTCAATCATTGGAACATATCCAAACAAGAGGAAAATGATTTGCACGATAAAACTGGCATTCTTAACTGTGATTCATGTCTAAAATGGCAGGATAATCAGCAAAGGGACGCTTGTTAGTGAGGTGCGTCGCCAGCCCACGCCTCTTACCTGTCATTGTACACTGGTAGTGAGAAACCACTGTTGGGGTGAAGGCTAAAAAAGAAAAAATTAGGGAAAGCAAACTGAATAAAACAAATGTGTGTACATATATTTGTGTGTAAATATTTCTACATAGATACTGTGCGTGTACCATGAAAGCACAGGTGTGTAAGTAAGCTGGCATGATCTATTTAAAAAAAAAAAGTTAAAAAAAAAAATAAATCACACACAAGGGTGGCATTTCATGTGAGGGGAACAAATTTATTGCCTGTACCACGTAAATAAGCCTAAAGGAGCAGACTGTTACATTCTCTACCTAATACAGATCTAACTTTTGATATTATGCAAGTTTTGCAGGACTAATATTAGATATTTCTATCATTTTTTTTTGCAATTAAAATATTTTTGCTACAATTAGGTGTGGCTCACGTGTTAAATTCACAGTCTGACTCCTGGAAAGCAAGAACTAACATCTCTCTCCCGTGGCCTGCACTACTCTCTTCTAAAGAGTTCTTTCTTCCCCTTAGTGCTTTTTTTTGCCACTGAACAAATGGGAGGGACAGGTATGATTAAAAACAGAAACAAGAAATTCAGGCAGGAAAACCAAACCTTGTAATTTCCAAGCTTTTCGTTGTTCTTCTTTGGCAATTTGTTCCATGTCTTTGTCGTATATGTAATCTTGACACATAAAGCAGTATATACCCCCATACAAAAGGTCTATGGCTGCAAAACAGAAGGGAAGTTGGGGAGGAGGAAAAAAAAAGATGTGAGTTCATAAACCAGAAGGCATTTTAAAGCAGGCTTCCAAGTCAGGCACTCCTTCTTCCAAGCAGTCCACAAAAGAAGAAAAATCTGTACCTTAGAATCTGGAAGGGGAAAAAAAATAAAAAGAGAAAAGCGCAGACATTTTTCCACTTTCAGTGTGAGTTATTCAGTTGCTTCTGGCACAGCAAGAAAACTGTGCAGGACAACAAAGCAGCAGCTGCCTTCAAGCTGTTTGTGATCTACAATTCACCTTTCAGACACCTCAGTTACCCAGAGGCATCAGGACAGTAAGTGACTACAACACACACAGAACCAGCCCTGTAAGAGTTCATGTATGAGTTTGAACTGTCTTTTCCTAAGACTTCAGCAATTTCTCTTCAAGGCCATTAAAATATTCAGAAAGCACCTGGTTAAAATCCAAAAGAAGGCTCAAACAGAAGACAGCACTGCAGATTTAAAGCTCTTTCTCCAGGGGAAAAGTTTTCCAGGGTAGTTTATTTCACAGGTTACTTCTGTCTCAATTTGTCATTTCACACACCCTTTCAGAACAAACAAATGAACGCTGACCAACGTTAAAAATATTTTTCTTGCACAACCTTAAACAAAAGAAAGCCAAGAACCAAAATAAATACCTAACTGAGAAATTTTACTCCAACATATACCACAGATAAAGTGCAAAGTAATCATAGTAAATTGCTGATTTTCAGTATGTAGATAAGAAAAAAAAAATCACAATCATAGGAAAGTTAAAAAACAGTGGGCACTAACACATTTTACTAAAACATAACCTGCACCAGCAAACAGCTAAGAAACACATCACCCTTCTCCCTTTTGTTTTTAATTCCTTTTATTTCCAGAAAACTAGCATTATTAGAATAGTCTTACTGCAATGGAAACTTGTTTTAAACACAGGAAGCCATTACCACATTAGGTGGCCTGCAAGGAACAGCACTGAATTACTCTGGAGTGCTCAATAAGCCAAAGCACATGGCATGCAGCAGGAATTCTGCCATGGATCTCAGCAGGCAAACACAGGTGAAGTCTCTGTGCTGCCCTGTTAGTGGGGCAGTGCTTGTGCTGAGGTTTTTTTTGGTAAAGTTCCTTTCTAATCCCATCTCCTCCATCCTTCACAGTCTCTACCCCCTCACAACTTGCTGTCCCTCTCCTTTGGTCCATTGCAAGCTGTTTTTTCCCTCCTTTTTTAAAATCACTTTTTCAATGATTATGCCAATTGCTTGTTACTTCTCCTATCATTCAACAAACCCTATTACTTCAGACAGTTTTTTTACCTTGCTGATGTGCTCCATTCTTCTGTTTTGCCTGTTTGGATCACACTCGGTTTGTGGAAGAAGGTAAGGACTGTGTTACCTCATGTAAGGTCACAAACTCAGGATTTTCATTACCTTGTGTAATGTCCCAACACCAGAATATTTCACTCTGATGCCCAGAGGACTGAATAAACTCCTGTAGCAGAATACTCCAAAAGAGACAAGACTCTGAGCTGTAGTAGAGGATGAGTAATAAAACACTATGAAACTGGGGGGGTGGTATATCACAACTTACAGAGTATAGAGTTATACAATATTTACTCTATTATTTACTCCATTACCAGTTCTGCAATTTTCTACAAAAAAAGCTGTTGAAAATCCAAAGTATTGGTCTTAAAACACAAACTCAAATATTGTTCTCCACATGCTTTTAAAACATCCCATCAGCAGATCCCCAAATAACAGAACAATACTATTGAATAAACAGGACTCTGAGCACTAATAGTTACAATTTACCATCAGAATGTGTGGGCACAGCTATACTCAAAGGATTCTTTACTTTTCCTTTCTTCCTGGATTTACATGCCTGAGCAATGAAATAGAGATGTCAAGATCTAAACCAACAAGAGACCACCTTCCACAAACCACTTGTTCAGAGCAGAAGGAATTTCTGGTGTAAAGGATCAGAAAGTTTCACAGAAACACCAGCAGAGTTAAAGCCATAATTGTCCAGCACCTGATTAAGGACTCTTGAGGAAATATCCTCTCTCCAGCACACTTATGGGAACAATGCAGTTGTACATTTGCCAACACTTCCAATGTCTTTTTAATGACTGCAAGGGGTTTTGGACAAATTACCTCAAGCACCAGTGACAAGGCAGCCACACAGGGCTGGCCACAGCATGGAGCAAGGGCAGGAGTTTCTCACAGTGATGGAACACTGCTGCTCAGGAAAAGAGTCCACTAGGAAAGTTTGGAAGTTAATTGTTTCAGGTTAATATAATTTGATTTTTTTTTTCCTTGAAATACACTTAAACTTTCTCATGGTGGTTGTGTTGAGGTGAAGAAGAACAAAGGAACCACTGAAGGGACTGCTGTACTGACAGAAACTCTTCCCATGTGAGCAATTCCTTAGCACTGACTGAAGTTACACCACACCCAAAGGACAAAGTCCACACAAAACTTTCTCCCTTAAGGACTGGGGGGAATGAAACAAATTTCATCTCACTCTTAGGTTAAACTTTTTTTGTTTTAAACTGAAGTGCCATGAAGCTCTACCCCAAATTGAAACAACTGGCCAGAAAATTCCATAGAAAACATGGAATGACTGCAAAGCATGAGAACGCACATGTAGCAAATTCCACCACTGGTATTTGTGTTGGTATTTTGGATCACAAAACTAAAAAAAAGGCCTCAAATTCGTAAAAAGTTTGGGAACACCAACCAAGGAACAATGCCCAGGTGTTTTGGATTAACTCACTGCCAAGGCTGCCAGGATGCCCCACATTGCTCACAATGAACATTTCTTTTAGGGAGCTCCTCTGGAATGGCTGCTACTCCCAAATTCCAGAACCTGCTTTTCCTAGAACTACCCCAACCCTTCTCTCAGGAAGATAAAAAAGGATAAAATCACTGAACTTCAGTTTTAGCCTAACACATATCCAGAATTTATTACCCTGGTAAAATAAAATATACAGTAAGTAGAAATCTACCTCTTTCTTTCATAAGGAAGAATCAAAAGCAATTTAAATAAATCACAATGTCTGTTTATTAAATTTGATCAATTTAGATTCCTGGTTTAGGAATTCAAAATACCTACTTGGTGATCACATGCAGAGCAATTTAAGAATGAAAAGACCTCTTGGAATGTAACATTCTTGTTTGCTTTTATACCTTCTGTGATGACAATAAGATTCCCTCCCTTTAAAGTTGGATCTCCTCGTACCCCTTTACATATAAAATTATAAGCAGATGCAACCCAAGAAAGGAATGAAAATACATTTTATTTTTCATTTAAACTAAAACTATCAGCCTGGAGAAACAGGGAGGCAGCACAGAAGATCATGCAGGAACGACAACAACTTTATCTACTGGTGCAAGGAACATTAAGTTTTAAAAAAACAACAGCTCTGGGGTGAAAGTTTAAATCTAGCAGTAAAAAAACCTTCAAACTGCATCTGAGAGCCAAGTAAAGTGCTCTACTTAAGCCCAAGTGCTTTAGTTTTCCAACTATATCCACTTAAGTCCTTGTGAAAACGTTAGAGATCAGAGATGATGGGAACACAACAAAAGCAGGGAAGTGTGCCACATCCAGAGTATGCACATCTCATGCAGGTGAAAAACCTTGGATGTTCAGTTTTTGAAAGATCCAGATGAAAAGAACTGACTTTGTTCAGCTTCACCATAATATTCAATATCATTCATCAGACAGGAGGTATTTGTGAATCATGTTTTGGTATCATCTCCCTTGGATCACTGGGTGCACTCAAGTAGAAAAAAATGTCCAGCAGCAACTCAGAATTCAGGTCAGTTTTTACTTGCACTGAAATTAATTCCCACGTGAATTTCTGTGACTCAGTCTTGGCATATTATCAACCTCAAATCAACACACCCTGTGTTCTATGCAAGAAACCTGCATTTGCTTCAACTTCTGTAACAAAGGAGGCTAAATTGGCAATTCTTCCAGACAATTTTAAGCCAACATCCAAAGCTAATTTGTGCTCCCTGATTTCTCACCTTGGGTGTTAATCATTAAACCCATTCCAGGTAATTGGCTCAGGTTCCCAAGAAGTGATTTGTTAAACTTCAGCCAGTTCTGCACTGGATCTTGTCTCTGATCTATCAGCACGAAGCAGGCACCTGATTGCCTTCCTCCCAATTTCCTGGCCCCTGGAATCTGCACCACAGGTCAGAATTCCTGAGCTGATAAGGAGGGAGGAAAAGAGGTGGGAAAGGGACTACTTTTGCTAAATGATGATCCAACCACTGAGAACTGCAGGTATTTACTGTCAGGGAAAAAACAAACAAGAACAAACCCTAAACTTCCTTCTTTTGCCAAAATCTTTTAATCCCCATTAAAAACGATTGTCATAGTCAAGCATTATCCTTCCTCCTCACATTCAGTATCTTCTCCTAATACTCAAGATAGTATTCCATACGTGCTGCTTTTTCTTCTTTTTTTCAGATCAGGACCCAACAGGTGAGAACTGTTTTTGCAGCTCTAGAGTCTCCAAGATGCTTATTGGCCCCATACAGATCTAGAATTTTAATGTTTAAATTCCATTTGCCTGCAATCCAAACATGGCAAGCACCCAATACTATCCTGCAAACCACTTAACACCAGGAGCCAAATGGGCAGCCCCTCTGTGATGGTTTAGAATATCATCCTACAACTCCATATGAATCCAAGCCAGGAAAGATAAGATGAAAAAATAGAGCCCTGGTATCCCTATGGAATCTAGATAGAAAATATGCTTTTAACTGTCAATTTAGAGGAACCACAGTGTGTCAAACCATTTTATTTTAAGTTGTTAAGAGTGGAATATTAATTCCAGCTCCTTGACCTCATTCAGGAATACATGGACTGTACACACACAGTACCTACATATGTGTGCATGTCCCAATATGCTGCAGAGGAGGCTGCAGCATTCCTACACTTAAGTTGTGCCATTATAAAATATATTTTACCTTTTGTCAGTCTTCTCCCTGCCCTCCTCAGACCCTACAACCTTCCACAATTCTCCTCTTTGCAGAAAACCTTTGAAAACGGAGAAGAATTAAATTCTCCTGCTACAGCACCTCTTCTGGATCCCACAAAATATTATCCAAGTTTAAAGGGGAGAAACTGTTAAATACTCCCTTACTTTATCTTGCTGGGGTTTTTCAGAAATCTGGGGGAAGAATCCCCAAATCACAGTCACCAAGTTTTGAGCTGTTGCACATGATGTGGTACAAACTGCTTCTACTCATCTGCATATTCTCATCTGAACAACAGTGGAGACTTATGTAAAAAACACTATTTTCAGTAGAAGCAGTAGCAAGATCCAGAACTGCACAGAAGTTTGTGGCTGGGTGTGAGGCAGGCAGACATCCAGAGCTGGCAATACACAGGTAAATCAGCAAGTTGACTTTCTGAGGGATAAGAATATTCCAGGTATAGAGAGAACTGTTCAAGAGTCCTTTCTGATACTAAAAGGAGTTTCTGAGGGATGGCTGGCAGGAGCTCATCACTACCTGCACCTTCCAGAGCAGCTCCCAGCAGAGCACAGCTCCAATGAACTTTTCTGCTGCCTCTTTAGGAGTCCAGTCTGGCACCAGGCTGGAGCTAATGCCCTGCTGGAATGTGCCTCACATAAGCAAATGAGGATTTCCCTGCAATACTTTGCAAAATACATCCCAGAGCAACAAATATTATTAATGGCAATGGGGAATATTGGAAGTTCAAGCCATATCCTGCACCTGACCTGTGCATCCAAAATGCTTTCCTCCTTTTCCTCCTCTTCCAATCAATGATCCTCCAGTTAGCATCACAAAGATATTATGGTGAAGTACAGTATTTTTTGCTTTCTGCTATCAAATTTCACCTCTTTTTTTTTGCTGGAATCACTGAGGTTATTTAATTCTCAGGGCCACCCAGCCCTCCTCAGTACAAGTAACACCTCTGAACTTTGTGACCATCAGGAATTTCGAACACAGACAAAATTCCTTCTCCTCAATTACAAGAAAATAGCAGTAAACCAGGACTGGTTCTGCTAGTTAAGTCTGTGTCCTACACACTCTGCTTTTAGTTCATTCATCATCAATTTCCCTTTTTCCTGCCTTTTATGCACCATGATTCTCATATTGATCCTTGCCACTTCTACCTCAAGTAATAATTTCCAAGGGGGCAAAATGTCAAATCCTTTACATGATCCAGACAAGTCAGGTTCAGTGCATTTCCTTTTTTTCTGTGAAAAATCAGTTTGTTATCAAAAAGGCATATATTAATGTGACACAATCCATCTCTGACAAAACAGAATATTGTTTGTGTGTTGCTTTCCATTCACCTTCATCTCCTCAGATTTCTCCACACCATCACCAAGTAAAGCATTAGAACTCAAAATCTAGAGGCTGGTAAAATGCCCAGATGACCTTTTCTAGCACTTTCTGAGCCTGGATGTGAACAGAAAAACCAAACTGCTACTCCAACACTGCAGTAAACTGTGCTGGAACAGCTTTAATTGCCCTTTTCACATAGGGTGTAATGAAAATCTTTGCTGTTTAAAAAAGAACTGGCAGAATCAACACTACAGTGAATACCTTCCAACTAAAATGAAAATTAAACAGCTTTTACTGTCACTCCTTTACAGAAGTGTTCTGTTTCTATATATTAGATTTCAGACAGATATGCACTAACAGCAGTAACCAGGTTCTTCCATTTCACCAACTTCAGTATAGAAATCAGCTTTCTATCATGTTTCTTATGAATCAGATGAAAAAAATCAGTTATTTATTTTCTACAGGAAGTAGAAGCTTTTTCAATTGCACAAAAAATCCTCAACTTAATCTATGAGCATTATTGTTGAGCTCACCCACCCAGTTCCTCTCACCACAAATGTATTTATTGGACTGAATTTTACATCAGTATATACTTAAAGAAAAATGTTCCTCAAGAAACAGTTTGTGATCTAATAAATAATGAACATACTTTAACAGGACCAACTCCATAATGAACTGTTTGCCAGTGTCTCAAGAAATGGAATAACAGTTCAGTCTTCCAGCTATTTCTTACTTAGTTTTTAAACCACTGAACTTCACTCCTGCTAATTCACCTCCCTCAACTCCTGAACTACAGCATGAGGCATCAGAGCAGATCAAGACTTTACCCAAAACCTGCATCAGAGGTGCTGTTTCAGAGACACTGTTCAGGTGTAAAAGTGCATCTCTAATAGAGAGAAGCACAGCATGGGCATGCAGGAGTTGGCTCCTCAGCAGGGAGTTTAAATAAATAGCTCTACACAGAGCTTTGATACCATAACTGAACTAACTCACAATGGCCATCTCTAACAGACTGTCCTAAGCCCTAGAGCAGTGGGTTTTTCTGCAGCTAAGACTGTGTGTGTATTAAAAAAACAACATTGTATAGCAGAAAATATTCACTCAGAAAGAATACTTGGGTGTCTGCCCAGGATTTTTCAGTGCCAATCAGGAAACTGATAAATTAATCACTGCTAGTTTTGAGATGAACTCTATAGTACCAACCTCTCTTCTCTTTTAGAGCTACTGTTCACAGACATCTTCCTGCTTCTGCTACTCTGGGACTAAGTTACTTTGTATTTTCCTTCATTGAGCAGCTGTAGAAAAGATAAGGAAGAGACCATCAATTTTTCCAAGGATAGAATCCACCAGCAGATTCCCCAGGTGCTGAACCTGATTGGAAGGATTATTTAGGAAGATGACAGAATATGTTGATGGCATACATTCATTTAGGATAATCAGAATAGCTCCAGAAGGATTTCAAGTTATTTAGCAAATAGACAATAGCACCAAGAGTGAAACTCCAGCCACTAAAGAGGCAGACAAGTAACACCAATCAGAAAAGAAATTTTGGAGTCTCTGAGTTTAACTCCCAAGTAACAATATCAGCTCTGTGTTGAACAGCAGGTTAAGAAGCACAAAACAGAAGTAATGGAATGATTAACTAAGAATTCAAGTCATTAGCACAGGAAACTGTCTTAATCCAAAGGGCTGGCACGAGAAATGGACACATTAGAACTGGAGAAGTGAAGTATGATGATATTGAGAACCATACAAGAGTTTCAATAAGCGAAGTTAAAAATAGTTGAGGTTCCTGTAGGTGAGGAAAAGGAAACATCTGACAGGATCAACAATATGAAAACTCCCAGGAGAGATCAGTAAGGATTTTGCTCTCACCATTTCACGACTCCTCACAAAAGACACAGAGCCCAGTGGGAATATCAGACTGTCCTGGAGACTGACTGAGAGACACTGAGCAATGCAGAGATTAAAAAAAGCAGCTCCTATAGCTGGATCTTACCTCACCTCCCTGTCACCCACATCCACAACTCGAGGAATACATTAAATTAAGCACAGCATTATTACCATACAATGAACAGGGAGGCAGATTCAAGAGCACAGGTATCACTGCAAAGTCAGGCTGTGAGTGCCTCGTTTTGATGGCTCAAGGCAGCAGAGATAGCAAGGGATGGATTTACCACCACTCTGGAATATGATGCTGGAGCCTCCTGAAAGACACAGCAGAGAGCTGCAAACACATCCCTGCCGTGCTCAGACAGCTGTTCCAGCTGAAATCCATGGTATTTCTTACAACTCTGATTAAGTGTGCAGCTCCTGCCTGTCTCCATGGAGACTGATGTTGGCTCAGCAAAAAGTCACCAAGTGCTTTAAAATAATTCCTCCTCGTTTTGAAATTTCAAAGCACTTAACTTGTTTTTGCCTATCAGATGTTATTTTCCCAACTAAAACTGCAGCAGGAAAAGCAACCAAAGGCACTAGTAAAACTACAAAAATATTTTTAAAGCTCATTTCACATGCAGCTGGAAATGAAACACCAAAACATACATTAAAAAAAAAAAAAAAAGAGAGAAAGGAATCTCCAAAACTAGAAATCGAGCAGTCACTTGCACAATCTTCACGTTATGTGCAGTATTTGTGCACCAAGTAATTTATATTTAGCTGCAGAAGAATCCTTTTTGGGATGATTCAGCCAATTATTTCGTGCTTGGGCTTAATTAACTCTTGCCCTTTTTATCTAAAGGCTATTCCTTTTGGGAAGCACCTTATCTGACACAGTCTTCATTGTTTAGTGCCAGGACAATAACTACAACAGTCCTAAAGCAAGAGCATCTTTAAGAATCTCCCTCCTCCATCCAGTTTTGGTTTTCCTTTAAGAAAACAAGTTCATTCACTGCAGCAAACAACAGCAAATTCTACCTTGCACAAAAAATAACTTGAATTTAAGTTTCCCAAATACATAAACAGCAGCTGAGAATGTATGCAATTATAAAGCTTTTTTAAAAGGTTCTCTATAAATATGGTGAATTTAGTGGTAAAAATGTTACAGTGTTTACAAGGTGTCCACAGATAAACAGGTAAATACTGTTGACAGTCTCAATTTAGCACAGTATTTTTTAAACCTTAAATGTGGTCATAAATTTATATTAGCACAAAAGGTTGTTTTATATATACACACACCCCTTTGACCAGAAATTCTTCAAGTTTACCTCAAATAATTTGCACTTCTGTGTTGGTAAAGATTCCAAAATAATTTCAGCTAATGATTTGACTTTAAAAGCTCTTTGAGATCACACTCTGCAAAAAGCAATTAAAAGAAGTCACACAGGGTTGGTTTGGTATTTTCAGTTTTCAAAGAATGGCTGAGGTTGGCAGGGACCTCTGAAGTCACCTTGTCCAGCCCCAGCAGGGCCATCCAGAACATCCAGGCTGCCCATTCCCATGTCCAGAGAGAGTCTGAATATATTTGGGGACAGACCCTCCACAACCCTCACAGTAATGTGATCATCAGACAGACCCTCCTGTATTTCACTTGGTCCTCCCTGCCTCTTGGACACCACTGGGAAGAGCCCAAGACACATTTTTTAATTCCTCTTTCAGGTTTTTGTACCCATTCATGAGGTTTCCCTGAGCCTCTTCCTGTGAGCTGAGCAGTCCCAGGGCTCTCAGCCTCACCATGATGGAATTTTCAGTACTATTTTCCAATATTCTCTTTTTCAAGACATTTACAAACTTAAAACTATACCACTACTGAGCCTCATCTTTTTCTTTCTTGACACATATGGAGGAAGAAACTATAACAATCTGCTGGTTTAAATCATCTTTTCCATAAATAGTAAACTCACACACCCATTTCTTAAGCACAGGAGTACACAGCACTGTTGGCCTTCTGGAGCTTCTCTGTCTTCATGGAAAATAAAGACAGTTTGTTCCATAAGCACTTAAGATAAATTAATTTAGGGATGCTGGCCATGCTGGTCAAGAGGAAATTTATGCCATGAAATTATGCCTTTTTTTTTCCTATTTCTTATATCACTCCACCAAGGATGTATTTTAATTTGGAGAAAAATTACATCCATCCATTTTAAAACAGAATTTAGATTAGGATTTTGTATTATAACTCAGAAATATTCTGAACTATAAGTAATAGGTAATCTGAAACAAAACTAAAGGCTTTTGGTTTTGAACATGAAATAGCACCAAAGCTGACAGAACAGAAGAACCTGCTGGCCTTGAAACCTGCATTTTTTGAGACTGTTGAGGGAAAGGTACTCTATATGAATTAAACTGTTTTCTTACTACTTAGGTTACTGATCCCAGTAGAAACAAGAAGCCAACAGAGAAAAATGAAGAAACACCCCCCCACCCCCAAACTTCAGCATTTTAAATGATTCTGATTGCTACTTGATCAGCCTTCTTTGTGATAGAAATGGGTGTTTTCCTCAGCAATAAAATAAGTGAGCATGACCTCCTGAAAAAAAAAAGTTTACTGAAATAAATGTTCTAGTTCCAGGCAAACTCAGCATTTTTAACACTTAGGAAAAAAAACCCCAAAACTCTGCCTCCTTACATTTTTAGATATGACATTAATTCATAAATACCAAGATACTTAGGAAATTCTAAGTTGTGAAGATAAACTTAACAACGATGCAACGGAAGTTTAAGAACCAAGTTTAGAATAATGCCAAGACTAGAAAAACTCAAACTACAAATAAAATTCTCTCTCTGCCTAATGATGCAAGTACAAGAAAATATCACTTTACTGGCCTGGAAGGGACAGGGGTGACCCAGAGGACGATGAGCACCATCGGGATGAGAACTCACCTAAATTGTGTCGCTTTGTCTTCGCGTGCTCGTGAATATGTTTCTTTGTAAAACAGCCAAAGAAGACACAGTAGAGGCAAGAGTGGAGTCTGTTCAGGTGGGCACCACACATGTGACAAATGCACGACTTTGCCTGAAACAGCAAAACAGACAGAGATTGTGAGTGACAAAGTCGTCCCCAAGGCCAGGAAAGCGGGTGCAGCTCTCAGGCCGCCCTTCCCTTTCACTCAGTGCCACTGGGACGCTGCAGAACAGCAGGAAACTGTTCTGGCCTCCTGGGACAAAACCCCAGCTGGACATCACAGAGAAAACTCTTCCAATTGTCCAATAGATTCCCAAGAGCCACCAGGGAGCAGATCCCACGATTCAGATGAACACCAGGAGCCAGGGAAAGCCCCTGCCCTGGTGAAGAGGCAGGAGTTTGGGTGGTGGGACCCAAGAACTTTGTTTTTTCACAGCACCAACCTCCTTAATGCACTCCAAAGCTGTACTATAACTTCAACATTAAAATGTGTGTGGGTATATGGTATTTCATTTCTCTGCTGGGAGATTCTGCCTCATTAGATTTTTCTTCATTAGTCCACAGAACAGTGGCATAATATCAAATCCATACCAGGCAGAGTCACAGAAGTTGCCTTTGCCATTTTTGAGACTGGCTTTGAACCAGGAGCTGAGAGCAATGGGCTGAACTATTCACCAAAACTCCCCAGAATGGGCAGCTCTGAGAAAAGTTGCCTTGATTAATTGGAAGTTAATAAGCACACATCCCTGCTATGACAGTCTATGATAGCAACACATTTTAACAAGCGAGGTTTAAGGAACAAAAAAAGTCATTGGAAGGTTAAATAGACTTTTTGACTCTTAATCATATTTGAAGCACTCTAAGCCAACAGCACCCAGATCCATCTCTTAGCATTAAACTGAAGTACTTCAATTTTTTTTTTTTAAATTACTCTGTCTAATAAGAGACTTAAGAGAGTTTTGAGAGTAAGTCTTTGCTCAGCCACACTGAAATTGAAAGTAATTTAGGTTCAATGCCACCTGACTGGAAGTTACAGACATGAGAAATTCCTTGCAGTAAATTCACTTTTCATCTCAGAACTGCATTCAGACCTATGTCTGAAGGCAACTGAACTTCTGTAAGAGCTTAGAGCTACAAAGAACACTTAGGGGTATGCCTGATTTAATAGCCTAATCTGAAAATACTAATTCTTTGCTTGTCAGTAAAGAAGGACCCTTTTCTCTTCATACTAAAATAAAATAAGAATTGGGATTATTAAAATCCTAAGGTATCATGTAACCCAGGCAGTGCATTTCCTCAAAAACAACCCACAAAATTCTTCAGTAATATTTGCCCAGTCTGCCATGACTTAAAATTACTGCTGAATAAATGATGCACAATCTTGTTCTCTAGTCTGGCATTTTTCTCTCAGAATACTTCTGGCTTTAAAAAAAAAAAAAAATCATCAAAGCAGCTTGCAATATGTTGCACCATGTAATTTATTTTCAAGCTCCTACAAATTAAGACTTAAATTCTGAATCTCACATGTTGTGTATTCAAAGTTATCATAAGTTGTTAAGGGAAAATGTTGAATTGAACTCCACACACCTACAGAAAGAAATATTTTAAAAGTTGGGCCAAAAAAAATTCACCACCACCAGCACAATTTCCATCTTTAGAAAAAATGCTGCAGAACTGTCAAACTGTTGCCTAACGGCCTCTCGTTGGCTGCAAAAGCTAAATAGGATCAGCCTATCTGTTAAGATTGCTGCTATGACAACAACTCCAGCAACCAGCTATTTTACTGAGCCAGCTAAAAATAAATCTTTTAGCATTAAATGTATTGTAAACACATGACATAACAAGCATGTAAAAGCTGGTCATTTTAGGCTAAAAGGCAGAAAATTCCTATCTTGAAGAGGTTTTTATTGCAATGGAAATTACGAGAAATTGAAGAATGTGTAAGAAATTTAGTGGTAAGTTGAAAGAGAAGTTCAATCACATCTTGAAAGGAAGCTATTTTATCCATATCCTCTATTTGCTCAGTATAGCTCAAGATGGGCTTTCAAAAGTTGTAAGAAAACAAGGTTAAAAGACAGAGTGTAGAAAGAAATCAATATAAAAAACCATAGTGGCTATTCTTAACCAGATTAGCTGGCTCCTTTTCATCTGTCTGTGCTTTTAAACAATTTGCTGAGTTAAAACAAAGCTGCCACTCTTCTACCCCACCCCAAATAATCAAATTACTTTGTTTCATAATACTCCCACCCCTGCTCACATCTCTTGAGGCTACAGTCTAAGATGAAACAGAATACTGCAAATGAGTAATGAGAATCAGTTGGATCCATACAGTCACCAGCTTATTTTAAAATAGGATTCAACTTTTTGAAAAGGCAAGTTAGGTCTTGCTTATGGTCTGGATACTTTAGGGAATCAGGATTTCAGCTACAGAATCAACGTGTCACTTCTCCTCCTCCAATATACAGGAACATCCCTTTCTTATCCAAGACAGAGTTTTCCCCTTCCTTCACACCCTCTCCTACTTTTATTCTGCTCCTTCCCAGCAAAAGAGGGTGCAATGACACACACAGGGGAACTGGCTGTGATCACCTCTAAACAAGTCATGAGTGCACCTCTAGAACAGCCCTCAATGCTGTGACCAGTCATGACACAAAATGAGTTAAAAAAGAAAGCAGCAGGCATCACTAGGTCAAAACCAAAATCTTCCCAAATTGTCAGAACAGCTTATTGCTAGTTTACCATCCAACCATCAGAAGAGCAGTGCAGAAAATGAACACACCCACTGATGTTCTGCCCCTGCACTTCTCGCTCCAACAGCTCCTGCTCTGCTGTCCTGGCCAGCTCAGGCTCCACCTAAAGCAAGGAGGTCACACAGGGCAGGAGCATCAGCTGTTCCAAAAACCCACAAACCTGTTTCAACTTCATGTAATGCTGGCTCCTCAAATCAACCAATGGCAACAGAAATGGAAACAAACTATCCCTACAAAGCCAACAGTGCAGGGAAAGCAGGAGGCATGCAGTGACCTGAGCTATTACAAACTCTCCTTCCATATTTGCAGCTATTTCAGAAATAGCTTTAGAAGCATAATTTTTATTTTACTGTATATCATAAGAAGGAAATATCTTTTTAGAAGTTTTCCACTGTGGTACTTAGAAGTCTTGCCTCTTATGCTCACACTAAATATATCAAAGCACTTTGAGAACAGAAAGGTTTTAGCTACAAGCTTATAAGCCAAAGACCTCCTACCTTTCACAAAATAAATCCACCATAAAGATACAGGGGAAAAGATGATCAAGGTAACACTAACGAGACAGTGGGAGGCTTGGGAGGTTAAAGATCAGGAGGAAGGTGTTGCCACCCTGTATGTGTTCACAAGTAACTCAAAGAAGCAGATTCTTAAGGCAGTCTTAAAGCAAACACCACTTATGAATCCCTGCAATGTTTGATCAGGTACAAATTTGTAGCATTAGGAAAAGTAAAAGCTTCCCAAACCAAATCTACTTTATTTCCCTATCTTTTAATATAAGTCTTGTGTAAAACAGACATAATGTTTAGACACATTAGAAAAAAGAGAAAGTATTGAATTTCCTAACCCATTACAATCATTACTGGAAATTGTTGGTGGGTATGCTTAACTTTCCAGCCCAAACCTTCTTCAGAAATAACTTTATTCTCAGCCTGCACAGATTAAGTTGTTTGTTTGGCAGCTCTACATATGCCTACCTAGAGAATACATGTGGGAAATTCTCCATGCCTAAGTTTGCCACCATAACCTGCTTTGTTCACCAGGAGCAGAGTTTGTGCTCCAGAAGTGTTACCTCAGCTCTGCCAAACTATTCCTTACAAGGTTGTGCTTCAGAGGATTTGAAAAAAGGTGAAAGCAACACTTGTGCACAGCCTTAGGAATCTGTGACAATTCCTGCAATAAAACTCTTTCTGTCTTGAATTCTTAATCCCTTACAGAGACATGAACAAAAGTGAAGAGACTGATTTAAGGTTTACAGAACAGGGGAAAGAAGTAAAAGCAAACCCAAACCAGGAAAGTTAGAGACCTGAGACTAAGATTTTTTTTATTTGAACTGCAAATGCCTTCACTGGGCCACAGATCAAGTCACTAAAGCAAAATTTAAACATTTCCTCACATATTCAGCATTCCAGGCCTTAATATTCACATTTTAGGAACAGTCAATCCTCTCTGGGAATTTTTGCCCATTCTATTCCCCTTGCTATGTTTAGATCATAGCCTGGACACAAGAGTTTTATTTTTATTCTTATTCATTCATCTTGCAAGCAATTCTCTTCTAGATCTAAAGCAGCCACAGCAGCTCATGTTGAGTGATGAGCAGTGTGCTTCCCTTGGCCTATTTTTTGAAAGGAAAAAAGGACAGATAATCACAAAAGGCCATGAATCCAACCACTGCTTCTCTCCTTGCTGAAGATGGAGACCCTATGGCCATTCCAACAGTGATGTTTCTTCTGCCCTGTGGGAGGACAGAGCCAATATTCAAGAGCATTTATTACTCTGGAGTACTCTGCACCTCAAGAGTAACAAAAATGGGTCAAATTTGCCTTACAACAATTCTGTCACTCCTTAGTCTGTATTTACTCCCAGACTCCCCGAGCTGTGTTCCTGACACCAGTCTGTCACAAATCCATCAGCCACCAGTACAGGGGCTGGGACATTTCAGAAATTTAAATAATTACAACTTCAAAGCCATGTTCTTAGAGTTGAAGAGACAAAGAGAGGGAACTGCTTCTACAGTTCTCCATGATATGGCATATAAATCACTCCTCCACATGCTGATAGGATGATTCAGTTACTGTGAGTCAGTGCACTGCTCTGACACATCAGCTTTCAATAATTTTAAAAAATCAACTTAAGTATTGTTCACTCACTTCCTGCAACCAAGTCTTAATTATGATATTGTCTGATTAGAAATGTCAATTTTGTCTTTAAAAGAACATGCCATTGATATTGCAAATTTTATTTTCAGACCACTGAGGTCAGAGGTACCCATAAGGTTTTATTCGTACTCAACAGCACAGCAAAACCGTGCACTAGTTACAGAGTTTTTGAGTTTAGTAAGTGTTCAGAAAATCACAGGTAACTTCATAAACTGGGTTATTCTAAATGTTTGTTTAGATAGCAGCAGAACCAAGGAAAAAAAAAGGCAGAGAAGAGATGTCTACACAGCTCTCCCAGACTGAACAGGACACTTGGCTCTGACCATCTGCTTGAAGTTTGAAGACAACAATATCACAATTTATAATTAAAGATGAAATGGCCTAAGCTGTTAAATAACATCACAGTTCTCAAATGGAGTGTAAATAAAAATATACCATTATGACTATGTGAGCAGCTTGCTGCTGATTCCAGTGAGTCCTACTTCTGTCTGTGACTGAAAAAACTGTGGAAGAGAAAAAGGAAAGCACAGAACATGCTAGAAAACAACCTGAGGAAACTTTGCCCCTTTCATCTGATAGGGATTATATGCATGGACAACACTCAATAGAAATACAACACATATTTCTGAATTCACTCTGAAATGAAGACATGTTAAATGAGAACCATACTGGAGCCAAAGTCTATCCAAGTTACAAAAACATGAGTTTAGTTCAAGGGCTCTCATCAAGAGAATGCTGCAAGTCAATCTACAACTACATTAATTCAGATGAAATTAATAATTATATCTGGGGGCGAAACAGAGAACTGAGGTAGGGATCATTAATTCTACATACTCATTTTTCTCCTGCTCTCCTTATTCTGGATGATGTGTCGTTTCAAGAGATGGATATTGAGTCTCTGTGGTTTTTTTAACTTTTTCCATTTTTTGTTTTACACATATTCTGCAACAGGTTCAAGGCTGAAATGAAACTTGGGAGGAAAAGAAGAGTTGTGCAATTTAAAAGGCAGCATGAGCTAGAGGAAAAAAATAGGAGGATGCTCTAAAAATGTAATTCTGCTTTTCCTGTACATAGTCACAGTAGTAAAAAGTTGTATTTCAACAAGAACAAAGCAATTCTCTGGAACTCAAATGACTATGCTGAAATTGCTTCTTTGCTTATCCTTTGGTAGGTGCTCATCCCCTCCACCAGCATTTACAAACCTAAATGATTCCTCAATTACTCCACAAAAGATGCAGTTAAGAGCCTATTGTATTTTTAAACCATTTAAATAATGGACCTTATTCAAATTAAAACACGTGTCCTTCTACAGTAAGATTCTTTTAACAGTGGGAAGTCTATTTGCCTTGTGAAAACACATAAGCTTCTTAAAGTTCAAATGCAAGGCTTTTTCCCTGGATATATACATTGCATGGATACATTCCGTGTGTTGATTTTTATCTATTTCCTGCAATGCACCACTGCAGCAGCAAATTCCACACGAGAACAAGGGGCTTGCCAAGACCGCAGTAGTGTGTGCTCAGATCGAGTGCAAAATCTATTCCTTTCCCTCACCATTCCCCCACGTCAGCAAATCGTGGAAATGTTTTTAAATGTCCTATTAGGTAACATATTGATCTCTTCTGTGGGCACGTGACTGGGGAGGTAATTCAAGGGATAAGCTAAACAGCCAAACCTGCCTGATGCTATGCAGAGTCTTATTAAACCCTGCCCAAACTGCAGGGATTATTACATTTTGCCCTCTGTAAAACTAAGAAATGGGATTCTTCCTATGAAAACAGGAATGTTCTTGGGGAGTTTGTCACAGTACTTCGATGGAAATACTCTAGATAGCATCCTTTCAGAAAAGGAGGGAAAAAAGAAACTTCAGGATCAAAGCCCTAACAACTCCTACAGGCTCATTTGGAAAAGCACACATATTCCAGCTATCTTTGCCTTAACTACTCTATGATAACCATAAAAATACAGGCACTTAATTAGTCCAGATCAAAGTCAAAGCAATTGTGCTGGTAGGAAAGATGGATGGGATGATGCTACAGCACAGATTCTCCATGGTGTGATTTATTTGTGGAACAAATATGGCAAAAAAAGACGAACAGTAGAAAATGAGCAGTAGAATGACAGAGGGCATCTAGTAGTGACTGACTGATCTGTAAGGTCCCTTCCAACTCAAATCATTCTGTGATTCTAAAAACCCCAAGGCCAGACTGAATAGGGCACATTTATTGCTGATTTGTCAAAACTTGTTTGAGTTCTTCTATATGATAGATATATGAAATTACAAATTCTGCTTGTCTAGTTCCACTTATGATTTTAAGAAGTCAGCATCTGAATATTTATGTTCAGGAGTACTCAAAGCCTACCTGCACATTAATGCTGAGGAACAGCCAGAGAATGAAAGCAAATTCTCAATGTGCTTGCACAGAACATGTTTTAAATCCATTAAGTTGAAGCTTACTGTTTCCTTACGCCTCAATACAAAACAAATTAATAATTCATGTTACTAGAGCTAAATAAGAGGTCTTTCATTCACTTTTATGCAAATTTGTAAGCCTAAAGTTATAGAGATAAGACAGAGGTAGTCAGAATTGTAATTCACCCTTTAGAGGACAAGATTTAGACAGATGGATATTCTGAATTCTACAAACAGGCAGGTCAAAACATAGAAAATAATATTATTAAAGCAGTATGAGCATAAAATATGTTCTGGAAGAGGAGCTTAGACTTCTCACATTAAAACTGGTAAGATGAATGAAAGCATCTTCAGAAAAACAGCTGGGAAAGAAGTATTCTCATGAGAGAGATTTACTCCTTTATCCATTTAAGGAGTTTGCAAATTGCTGCAGTCCCACAATAATATAATAAACATTAATCACAAAGTATGTAGGAAGGTGGGCGATAGATTCTTAGCAAAGAGCTTCTGTCTTTTTCCACAGAGTGCACAGCCAACTGTGTTCTAACACTTCGTGATGTATTTAGAACATTAACTTGTTTTGAAAAATATATGCATTTTCCCCTCCTCCCAAAGGAATGCATTGGGAGGAAGGTGCTGATAAAATGTGACTGCTCTCAAGATCAGGGCACAGGGAATTCTACCTTCTGTGGTTAAGGAGGGCTTGGGGAAGGGGTGCTTCCCACACAGAGAAATTTGGAATCACATATATGGAACCAAGAAGCAACAAAAATGTCATCCAATGTGCCCCACTGGTATCAGGACTGTTAAAGACACCACTTGGCTATTATGTATTTTAACAAGGTTTCAGTTCTAGGAAGAGTGTAGGATGACAAGCTCACAGAAGCATTCTGGATTCTTTCCTCACTGCAGTTTTTGAAGAGATCTTCTCGGATTTTTTTCCCCAGCAATATCCAAACACTCAACAACACTTTGTTTGTTTGTTTTCTTAATGTACCAATCATGACTATTAAGTAAAAATCCATATATTTCCTTCTCACAGCTGCCTGTAGGCCATTAATAGATTAGTTATGTATTAGTGTCACTGCTTAGTTCATGCAACCTAAACTGACAGATTTCTGAATTGAGATTTTTTAAATGAAGCACACAGAAATTAATCGTGATATTTTGCATAGACTCTTCTGTAAATTACTAAAAGGAGTGCTATTAAGAAAAAAATCAAGGTGTTCTTTTTTTTAAGTCACATGAAAAATTCTGCCCTTTTTTAACAGTGCAAATGCAATTATTGGTGTCTTTCTGAGGTGTCATCCTCAGTAATTTTGACTCCAAAAAACTTACCATGATTCTGATCAGTCACACTTTAATAAACATGAGGCAAACCTGTAAGTGAATGGAGTTGACATCCAGGCCCTAAATCTGTCCATTGACATTTGTGTAAAGGAAAAAGGAAAAAAAAAAGAAGAAAAAAAAAAAAGAGGTATAGAGGTTCACTGCAATGCAATTCTCCAAAAAGCAACAACAACAAAAAAAAAATACCTGCAAAGAGTCAAAATTTCACCCTGACCCAGCTCACACAGCTGCCTACAAGGACCAGGAGAACGTCTGAGTGCAGGTCAGATGTCACTGACCCTCACAGCAACAGGAGAAATTCCTGCTCATAGTAGCTTTGAGCTATGGGAATTCATTAGAAGAAAAAAAATCTGCCCTTATTTCTGTGAGAATAAATATACAAACAAGGTTACACAGATATTTTGGTGGTGGTGGTTTTATTATTGTTGTTATGTTTTGGGTTTTTTTAATTTAATTTCCAAGCAGCTGCTCCATCATATCAAAAAAGCTCCACTGAAACTAACAGCCAAGCAGGAATTGGCCAGAGCTTTGTGTATTTGACTAGTACTATATGAAAAATGTTCATATTCAGCTCAAAGTCAGAACAAAAACATGATTTTCCACAAATTCACGGAGAACAAACTTGCACAACAATTCCAGTGTCACTGCTGTCGACTTGTAAACAATGATTCATGAATATTTGGAAACTGACTTTCTATTTCACGTTTTACCTTCTAACATTTCTTCTGCTCATTCATAATTTGGATCAAATTAGAAAGATTTGGCTGAATTTCAGAGCATTTGAACACTTTTTATCAACTCAAGGTAGCTGCAAGACTGCAGCAACCCTGGAAGTTAACCCATCAGGAGACTCCAGCAAAGTGCTACGTGTTGATGACATTCATCATCACCTACAGCAAAAGACACCAAGATTTGACAAGAACATTTTGTGCTGACCAGCCAGGCCCCACTCTCTTCACTCATCTTCTCTGTTTAGGAGAGCAAGTGCTAAACCCTTAACTCAACATAGATATTCCCTCCAACAAAGGCTGATCCCTTCAGCTTAGCCCCATTCACATCCCACTAGTATTATTTCCACATCTTTCTTTTTAGTAGGCTGCTTGGTTATATAATGCTGCCCATTGAAAGCAAAAATTAGTAGATTATAGTGTTGGGTTTCATTTATGGACATTGTGCTTGGTTTGTCACTTAATGTAAAAAGTGTTAGTTTCATTTCAAAACATGGCTATAAAAATTAGTTAAGACAAAACAAATGCAGACTGCAGCAGCCAGCTGGGCTCAGTGGCTAGGAAAGCTTATTAGGCAAAGCACATGCTTTTAGCTAGAACACACCTCTGCATTCCAAAAAGAAATCCCAGCAGGACAGCAAGCTTTCGCAACACCAGGATAAGAAAAGCAAGCAGAAAAACTCCCAGGCTGTTAATTACAGTCCAAGTCTATTTCATAATATCAACAAAACATCTTTCTCCCTATTTTCCTGTCTCTTTGAAGGATGGAATAAACCAAATCCAAGGCACATCCACTTTTTGCCATTTGACTTGCCATGTTTTTACAGAGAAGCCTGTCTTACCTACCCTCTGCTGTTCTGCAGGAAGAGCTGCAGACGAAAGGGTCAAAATACAATTTAAAAATGCAGGAACTAAACCAAACCTTCCTTCCTTGATGTAAAGCATGAAAACAACGTGGGTGTTAGACAACCTGTCTGTGTAAACACCAGTTTCTTTCTAAATTGATTGGGTTGCATGAAATTCTGAAGTTTCTATTAAAATATGAAAGATGGAAATGGAAGATGATATTTCAGTTGAAGTGCTACCCGGTCCTGGTGAGATAAAAATCCATTTGCCTTTATGCCATCAAATACAACAAATCCTGTGTCTTCAGGAGCATGTGAAAAGTACAAAAAATACCCCAAACAAACCAAAAAGCAGAACAACTCCTTAATGCTGCACCCCATAAAAGACTCATCTTACAGAGCAACTGGGGAGTTCCATGTCTGGTAGTCAGCTCCAAGCAGTTGTTAATGATCTTTCAAAAGGGGCACAGCTTTAAACCTAAATAATTGAAAGCTCAACTTTAAAAAAATCCTAAAATTATTCCTGCTCCTGAAACTGTTCAGGGCTCTGCAGAACAGGAACCATCAAGACAGAACACTTTAGACACGATGCCACCTCTTCATTCCACAGTGCATCTTTCTGACAGCACTTCAGAAGTTGTAATATGCACATTGCCTCACATCCTCACAAAATGCTCTTTAAATCAGAATATGAGAACTCAAGTTACAAGACAGCAAAGCAAAATGTTTAAAGATGTCAAAGAATATCTTGAAACTACATCCAAACCAAAAATGCTTACAAAGCTTAGTGCCAAATACCTGATTTTAAAAAGAAACACAAATGGGGTCACCTTCAGCAGGTTTAACTCCTGCCCTTACACGAGCTAGGTCAGTGATGTATTCAAACACAGCCCTGTCACCTTCCAGGTGCTCTACAAGCCCTTATGTCTGTGCCCTGTAAGCAAGAAAAAGTAACATGCTACATAAAACATAACATTTTCCACCTCTTTTTCCGTGAGGACAATAAGGTTTCTGTTAGAGATTTAATTTGTCCACTGCCAGAGAGAGCTAGAACAGTACTTGGATGGAAAAGACAATTTGCCTGTCAAAGGTAATAAATTAATCCAGTTAGTCTTTCATTAATTACACAGAAATTAAGGATGCAGAGAAAAGATTCTCTTAAGAGAGGGGAGATTTTTCAGAAATTTTACAGGCAATTTCAAGTGGTTTTCATGAGTCCAGCAAATCCATTCCCTGGCACTTCTTCCTCAGTAATGAAATAATTGAAATTAACGTGCCAAAAGACTTAATCAGAGCAGGATTTCCTGACATCCCATCTCTGATAATCAAGTGATGGCAGTGGTAAGTGATGAGGAAAACGAGGGGACAGTGATACCTGCACACTTAACCCAAAATCTGCATCAGGACTTCCCAGTTCACCATTCCCAGGTAAAACTCATGGAGAAAAGACTTATCCAGATCTATTAATATTTCACATGACCCTCTGAACAAGTGTTTGCACAGCAAATTCATCACTGCAGTTCTGCTAGAGACAAGTCAACTGACAGCACTGAAAAGCAACAAGGAGAAAAAAAATCCACATAGTGGACATGTCAGGAATACCATGAAGAAAGAAGGAAAATAGAACTCCACTCAATGTGACGGCTTCTTACATCAAAACCGTTTCAGCCCACTCAGGTCCCTTTTCCTTCACTGGCTCCTGGGAAACTCTGCATTTTGGAAAGAACTAAATTTCCTTCTCAAATGAAAATACAGTTTATGTACATTTATACACACACACACGTAGAATGTGTTTGAAAGTGTAACCATTCTACTTAGAAGAAAGCAAACAGAATTTTAATTTTAATTTCCTGCAAAGATGGTTTCAGAACACAATTTATATACTCTTAACATTCAGCAAATACCAAGTACCAGGAACACACTCCAATTGCAGTTAAAAATAATACCTTAACACAAGAATTGTCTGTATAATGGGAAAATTCATGAGTTTTTGTAGAGGCTTTGATTTATTTAGTTCTACTTATATTAATGCCATGGATATTCAATAGTTCACATTGCATCCTCGGACAGAAGAAGATTCTGTAAGAGCTGAGAGACCTTTAAGAAGAGAAAAAAACACAGAAGGAGAAACCATAAGCCATCATTGGAACACATGCACCTGACAAATTAGGAGCACGTGGCATTTCAGGAATAACAGTGCCTGCAAAAGATGCTTGAAAGAAGAGAAGTCAGTCTGCTTATGCATTCCAGGTGATTGCCAGCAACTCCTCATGCACGTGGCACTGATTCATTCAGCCACGACAGTCAGAACTACACTTCTGTCACATTCGTCAAGCAGAAAAAGACATAACTTAGATTCTACCTGACAATAGCAAATACTGAGCCCACAGCACATCCATTAACACTAATAATTAAGATAAGTAGTGTTTCATTTAGCAAAAGGGCATCTGCACAGCAAAGCTGCAGACAGCTTCAAAAAAGGAATTACTCAGATGTAATTTAGAGGTTATTTTATCAGAAGAGTGTGAGGGTACTTGGCACACATGCACTTTTGTGCAAAGCAGAACACAGAAAACTTCAGTATAAATGTAATAATCATGTGATTTAAGCAACTTCTTTGGAAAGCAAAAATCATGTATCTAAAGACTCCCAGCTAGAAAAAAGACACTAATGAAAATTGGAACACACATTGGTGAAACGAATTGCTTTTTAACTCATTTTGCAAACTAAATTCATCTTTTAATCAAAGAATAAGACAACAAACACCGACAGCCGAACTTATCCAAAGAAATTACCAAAAAGGATAAAGGGAAAAAACATCATGCATATGGTCCAGCTCTGCTGCTCTGACAAAACACAGCAGACCTTGAAGCCTCTTTAATTGATCGTTAAATTAGTGAACCTGAGGCTTAAAAAGGCAGAGAAAGAACAGATTCTGTACTGAACTGGATACCACACACCTTGAAGCATCTCCTATTACCAGTCTCCACTTTTCCAGCCCAAGGTTAAGCAAATTACCAGTGACTAAATGTGTGTGGGTTTTTAACATATATACACACCAAAAAAACCTTAATTAGACTTCAAAAAAACTCCACTACAATGATTCTGTGCATTGAAATGAAGGATTAAAACCTCAACATTCAAACTGAGACTTTCAAAAGTTAACATCTGGAAATGCATTTATATAGGGAAAAAAAAAACAAAAACCACCAAACCCAGAGCTCCACTCAACGACAACATCACAAAAAAAGAAATAAGTAAAGTGCTCTTACAATATTCTAAATACCAAAACACATTTTCTTGTCATACATTCTGGTCTCTCATGATACGAGATGAAGTTTAATGGGAGCCTGTCGTGAGACACTGGGATTGAAAGACAGAAATTTTATAACCACTTACAATAATTATCTGCATTTTTAGTAAAACAATAGATGAAGTCACAGTATTATTAACTCTGATATAACAGAGCAATGACTGTTCAGTGGACCAGAACTCAGTCACTGAATGCAGTCACTGATTGGAACAACCTGAGGAACATTTTTTTCTTTTATGATTAAGACCATACCAGGGAGAAGGGGAAAAGTCTATGACAAGCAACTACCATACCAGCCTTTGCATATATTTTTTGACTTTTTAAAATTAATTACCTACATAATATCTACGTATAAAACACCAAATCAATGTGAGACTGCCTGACAGATGAGACAAAACAGTGCAGAAAGTTTAATGAACCACAGACTTAAGAAAGAACCAACCACACACTTCAAACACACAGACTGCTGGAAAAACTAATAAAATTAATGCTTTGTTTGTTGAACGTACATGAATTACAATTACAGTTTTATTGCTCTGTATTTGTTCAAATATACCCCAGTGTTCCTTTACACAAATCTACGCTTCAAAAAAAAAATCAATGGAGTAATTAGAAACACTGTAGAGAATGAGTGCATTGAGTAACATTTCCATGATTCCTACTATGAAATGATTAACAGACATTAGATACCATGAGCAGTGCTTTTGAGGGACTTAAGGCTATATTCATTTGGTTTTCCAATTGAAGAAGAGTTTTCATTTCCAACTGGCTTCCCATCAGTCAATATGTTACTTCAAGACTCTCCAAGAATAAGATGTATTGGTACAATCAAGATATCTTACATGCTACTACAGCACCAAGTGAAAGGGTTTTGGGTTTCAGACTGATAGAAAAAGTTTCCTTTGTTATGTGGTTTTAATTTTAAGCATAAACATTAAAAGGAAAGGGACAAAAAAGCAAAAAAGTCCATCCACAGGAAAGAGCCCTAACTTCCCTCTGAGCTGAGTCTACACTGTAATTTCTGCTGACTTTACAACGGCCTTCAGGAAAATCAAAGTTGGCCAACAGTTTCTGTGCCAAGGCCTCATGTTAACAATAGTGTACAGAACACACTGCTGGGCTGGGCAGAATCAGCAGTGCCACCAAACACCACCCTGACAGAATCAGCCTGAAATCCCATTTCTTCTTTAAGGTCTGGAGGGATCATTACACCTGAACAGAACTCTGGGTTGTTTTACCACACTCCAGTAGGAATTATTAGTGAATTCCCTGCCATATCCTCACTGCTCAGGGGTTTCCCAAACCACCAACATATTAAAAGTACTCTTCCCTCAGCTCCCCACCCAAAAGAAAGAGGCTTTGCCCTCCAACTCTTCCTCCTTCCCTCACTTTGTAGGAGATGTTACACAGGATTCCATCTCTCATTTTCCATTTACTTATCTTCCATACAGAAACAAAAAGCTTTTTTGTTGCATTAGAAGGTAATTATTTCTATCAAGCAGAAGACTCAATTACAGAGTCAATGTTCAGACAGCAGCAAGGGCTCTGTGGGTCGTGCCTTCCCTTCTCAATTTCAGTTCTCTCCCCAAATGAACATGGATGGTCTGCTGGAATCCACAGCTTCCCCTAAAGCAGGGAATCCATCTGATGCAATCTCACGAGTTACCACATTGCATTCCAACAGGGAAACATCATCACAAGGTAGGACTCCATAAGCTCTGCCCCAAAGCTGTAAATGACTGAGGTCTGAACCAGATCAACTCAACACTTCTTGTCTCCCAACTGGATTTGGGAGGAGGGAACAGCTGGACTTTAAGATCTCAAACAGCAGTCTCACTAGGAAAGAGGGAAGCAATGCATTTATCATTTGCTCTCCTTCTTCCCCATATCACACAAACCTTAACAGTTTTCAGAAACTTTTAATTATTTGTTGCCCTGATCATACCAACAAATCTTCTTTGGCAGATAAGACGTATTTTTGCACATTCTTCCATGGATCTAGCCTGTCCCAGCTTCCAAAACTCAGACAGACTTACCAACACTTAAAGAAAACATTAGCTGATATACAGCAGCTCATCAAAGCTCCAAATCCCTCACCAAAGATAACATAGCAGCAGACATTTGTGTGTGCTTGGCATTGCTAAAAAGGAAAAAAAAAAGATATTGTATTTGCTATTAAAAATAACCACAGTGCAATCTGAATGTTGGTAAGAACAGAGAACTCATCTGTCAATTTGTTCTAAACAAATTCCTGTTCCTGCACTCACAGAAACAGTATCAGGAATAAATTCAACATCTCTAATGCACAGATTGAGCCTCAATCCATCATTTGATGTGGGAGTGGAGACCAGCAACAGAACAGGGAACTCAACCTTTCTCCCCTCAGCTCCCAAGAGCTGTGCAGGCTACTCCAGCAACAGGAACACACTGGGCTCTTAAAGCCCCTGCTCATGGAAAAATGAAAGGCTGACACATACACAAACCAAAACATCAGGATAGGGTGGGATAAGGGGAAACATGGGAATGAGGGAGAAAGTGAATTATAAAGTCTTTTATCTGAACAAAAGCCAGAACTTCCTTGGCATACTGCACTTGAAAAACCAGTTAAGAGCTTGAAGCAAAACCTCGGGATTCTTCAGGAGAGTATTACAATTGCAAATCACCAGTAATCTCACATAGATTAGAGCAAAAATATTCCATGGGAGCCAGTACAGATTTCTAGTCCTGATCTCTTGCTTTGTCTCCATAGTTATAAACACGGGTGGTGTTTTGGGGACAAATACATGGCCTTTATGATTTACAGCAGGATTAAAAAACCATTTGAGAGCATTGAGGCCTCAGGCCTTCTTAGAGTATCTTAAATTGCTGAAAAGCTCTCCCTGCCAAGCAGAGAGGTGATTTGCTCAGGTCTAAAAGAAGCCCTTCATAGTTCTGATTTTCAGGGCAGTGTTTCCTGTGATCTGGAAGTGCAAAGAATTGAGGCACAAGGAATGAAAAGCAGGGGAGTGCTGCATGACACACAATGTGGGTAATAATAAACTCTCCAACACTGCATTTTTACCTGGATTTTGTCCTATGGGAACACATTCATAATAATGTAACTTCTATGGCACCTTCTCTTAAAATACAAGAGAGGATAAAATTATTGGTGACACAATGCCCAGCCAGCCACTGGATATGATGAGATTAATGCTGGAAATACACTGGGAAAAGTGTATTTCTGTGTGATTAAACAGTCAGTAAACCTCACCTCCCTGGTAATCAGACACCACAATGCACAAAATATAATGGATACCTTGTGAAAAAACCTACATAACTTGCATTTTTCTACAGCACGTATATAAGAGCAAATGTTAAGTTGTTATGGGGGACTCAAATCCTGTTCCAAAAACCCACTTATTTTCCTCTTCAGGGCTCTACATCTCAGATATAACTAAACCAAACATCATCTTTAGGCCAGTGCCAAGATATGATGATATCCAGAGTTCACAAAGGTTCTCCTGCTTTTGAAAGATCCTAAGGATACAGATGGCAGAGGCTACAGTTCTTAAGAACTGAGCCAACCTAGTCACTAGCTCTTAAAGAAAACACAAAATATCCACAGCACCCAACTATGGCAGAGAACACAACTGAAATTGCACAGGAGACAATGTTAATTTCCTTTTAAAATTCCCCTCATCCTTCTTTAAAAGCTCTCCTTCCTTTTTATCTTGAACACAAACCAGAACTTCCCTACATGAAAAACCAGAAAAATTAGCCACAATCAGAAGTTCATCCACGTCTTGACTAGTGTTACACAGGAATGTGTTTCAGTGTATAATAGTTTTTCCTCCCTGAAGTCAGAACAGCCATAAAAAGGGGGGAGGGGAGGTTGATTGCACGAGTTCTGCAGCATCTGGCTATGCAATAAGACTCTTGAAATAATTTTCTCTAGTGTAGCATATAGCCAACAAATCTGGCAAGAAGCAACTTTCAGCATGTGTTGCTGTGACAGCAATGAATTATCACCCCAGTCTGCAGCAAGATTAACACTTACAACCTTGGCATGAGGAACAGTCTGCTCAGACTCTGTGTCAGGAGTAGTGCTCCATGCTTAGGCTCGAAAGGGTGGGCTCACGTCGAGAAATTAGGAGCAAAGAAATGTAGACATTTGTCTAAACTGTAAACAAACAGATAATTTCTAGGGAAAAAGGCAGTGTACAGCCAGAGAAGTAGGAACACGAAGGAAAACTCATGGTGTGGAAAAAAAGAATAAAGTAGCCATTGAAAACAAGGTACTGTCTGTCACAGAGGATGTGCTCCATAGAACAGATACAGAACAAAAATCGGGAAACAATGCACCAGATTCCTCCTGCTTAACACAAAACTCCTGAAGTATCCAGTCAAACCAAGCTGCTATGAAAACAGTGGCTCTGAAGGCTTGGTGTGATCACTGAGTCCAACTGAGGACATTACAAAATTTGTCAGATCTTGTGTGCTCGGCAGCAGAACTCACTATGACTTGTGAGTTAAGGGCAGGTTCAAAACCAGCTTTGGCTTCACTGGAAGGTCAGAGAAGAAATTACATCAAAAACTATCTCTGCTGAGAAGAGATGGTCTCTCCTGGTCACCCGTTTTCCAGCTAACTGGCCACAGAGAGAAGAAACGTGGAACCAAAGCTCCTTAGCATAAGTTCTTAAACCAAAAACTGCAGAAGTGAAGAACACAAAGCTGAGGAAAACACAGTGGAGTCTCCTTCCTGCTTGAACACTCACCATACTTAGACCTTCTTCTGCCCTACAGAATTGGCAGGACTATAAAGCAGGACTTCTGCTCTTTGATCTGGTTTGCTAAATTTTTTTCAATAAACAGTTTGGAGATTCCACCAATCATCAATTTCGGTTTTAATGCAACTTCACTTTGTTTCCATGAACCAGAAGTACATTAATGCTGTTAAGAGTTGATTTCACATATGTTCTACTTTCAAGACCTTAACTTGAAGGAAATACTTTAAGAAGTTAAGCAGTGTGAGTTGAAACATATGAATTGGTGAGGTTAAAGGATTCAGCACTGAGGAAGAGCAGGACAAAAGGATTTCATGTCTTGAAAGAAAACTAATTCACTATTAGTAGTAGCTGGATAGAAAAGTATTTAAAGTGACAGGAATAGTCTTGCAGGCATCACACTCAGTAAGGGTTTACATAGAACAGAGCTTTCTGCATGACAAAAGGAAAATTTCATCATTTTCTTGAAAAGCTTTATTTCAGATACCTGTAAGGAGATATAACACACCTGCAAAAGAAAGAATTAGGAGAACAGTATGTGTTGAGAATTTTGAAGGAACCTATTGCAAGTCATTTACTACCTTGCTAGGAAATTACCTCCAATTCCCTGTGATTTAAAGGTTCTCCGAGTAAAAAGTAGCAAAAATATTGTGTAGCAAAGAGGAGCACACACTGAGTAAAACAGTTCCTGCAACTGAAGGTCACTTTGAAAAAATCTACTTTGTATAGAAATCCGGGAAATGCATCTAAAGCCTTTAAATTATTTCTCACCCTACATTTCTTCCCACTGCTTCCCACTGCAAGCTGGTTTGTCCTTCAGGATAGACTCAGCCTTAAATCACTTGCCTTGCTAATACAAGACTGAATGATCACTCCCAAACCTCTGTCATGCCCTAAGAGATCACAAAAACACCATCATTCTCTCTTCAAGAGCACAGATAAATACTATTTAGGCTGGAATATGGTAACTACCACTTCCTGTGGTCCATTCTCCTTGCAATTCACTCCTCTAGCACAATCATCAGGGCAAAGGAACTACAAGGCACATCCCCTCCTTCCCCATTTTCACTCATATCCAACAGCTCTGGAGACTGACAGGGAGACTTGACTCAAACTATATTGTTCTTCCAATAAGTCCTTTGTACATACTATCAGGTTGGGTTTATTACCTTATTTAAATCAGACACTTGAAATATCTGCCCAAAATAGACTCATGTGCCTCAGCTCAGGGGGGTTTTCAGCTGCAGTTCTGCATGGTGGGTTACACCAACTACCTGTGCAGCAAATGCCACCACAGTAAAACCCAGACTTGGCAGCTATTTTGGGCTGCTGGATTAGAAGTGTGAGCTGCATTAATGGGTCAGTAAGAACAAAGCCTTCTGGATCAAGAGAGTGAAGAAACTGGGTAGGTTGGTGTATCTCAGCTCCTCTAGAAAACAAAGATTTGTTTGAGCAGCCACCGGGGAATTGGACTCTTCCAAGAGTTTCACCCATTTATTGTCCTCATCTCCACAAGATGGGAATATTGAAACACATGGGTTTTGTGGGGTACATCTTGTGCAGATGAGGTTATTCTACACTAAGATTGTTCTGGAATACAAGAAAAGCCACAGGGCTGAATACAGTGCAGTAATCAACAACTGATTTCAATGGTATTCCAAGAAATTTTTTTTTCAGTAAAAATTATAAAATCAACTAGGCAAATGAAGGGATTAAAACTTCTGCTTTTATTTTTGAGTATATCTAAAGTTGTCATTTCAGACAGTAGAATTAAGGGTTTGGAGTCTTGTTTCATTTAAATGAAAAAACTAAAAATGTCAGCATTATCAAGCTTTTTCTAGTCTGAGTATCTTATGGATAACAGCATTTTTCAGTAGTCAGGAAAAAAAACAGGACAACACATCAGGAACCACCACACTTAATCAAATTGAAAAAATCTGTCTCAATACTGAGCATCTGTACATGCTACAGAATTGAACATTTCACAGATACAGTACAAAAGCATAAACTAGGAAAAAGGAGAGGCTAACACATTGAAAACGTTTAATAGCTGAATAATGTATTATGAATCTACTCCAAAAAAAAGCCTGACAGATGCCCTAGCCCAGCCCACGGCTGCACCAGCAGAGGAGTTACCGAGTCCCAGGCCAGCTCCTGCCCAGGGATCCCTGGCGGGGTTGCAGAGGCTGCACCTCTCCACGACCCCGGGAAGCACGTTTGGCTTTCACTGAGTGCTGCTGTCTCCATCTGGCACAGCGGCCCCCAGGGCTCCAGCCAGCTGGCACCGCTCGGAACAGCCTTGGGGCTGCTCTGCACTGCACAAGGGAGGAGGCCAGAGGAAAACCAGCACCATAAAGAGATAATTTACAGTCCCATTATCCCATCATCCTCAACTACATGCAGCAGGAGCATGATCTAGGCACATGCCCCACGACCACATGCTTTAAACCAACAAAAAAAGTTACATCAGCTTACCAGAGTTTGATTATAAAATACGGAAATTTTAACTTAGAGACGGGCCTATTAAAGAGGGACACAAGTGGCTCATAACTTGATTACTTGGAAAAACACTATTCATTTCATTAAATTAAACATAATATGAAAAGTGGATTTGCTGTAATAGCTGATCACAGATTACAGGCATTCTACACTCCCTGATTCATTTATTTTTCACAAGGAAACTGGGGTAACTTATTTGCATACAGGACTAAGTTCCAACAATTGCAGACATAGGACAAGTTTCACGTATCAGGTTCAGCACACACCAGTGCCTCACCTGTGAGAACAGCAGGTACAAGCACACCACTGCAGCACTCACAGGGGCTCCTTCACAGAATTTTTTGGATGAAGTAAATATTAGAAACTCTACAGAAGAAGTCACCATTAGGACAACACACATGGTCTGTCACTGGCACAGTCCAGAGCACAGCAGCAGTTATTATTCAAGCTGCCACATGCAGCCTCCCAGTGTCACTGCTCACGTTGGTGAAATATCAGTAAGAAGAGGAAAAAAATAATTTTCATCTTTATCTGCTCTTTCTGGCTCAGGGCACAACCACACAAACATGACACAGCAATGGTACAACAGCAGGAATGTGCAGCCCAGAGCTGGTAATTCCTTACACTATTAAGGAAAGACTTGTTCACCCACAGCTGAAGAGCTGGATTTCATGTTCCTCACTCACCAGTCTCCATGATAATGCACAGAAAAGTTCAAATTTCACATCTCTTGCTTTTCTCTGCATTCTTTTCACCCAAATCGCTTACCAAATCCATCATGTACTTGTGCCTCACTGGAACCCATATCTATAACTAGGTTCCAAATTTCAATTCAAGATTTTAAAACTTGTCACATTTGCTAACTCACCTTCTCCTTAGCATCCTTTTCACCACTGCATGAAAGAACTTGTCTGCCAGTTTCAATGTACAGGTACAACATACTTACAGAGTTAAACTTTATAAAGAATTTCTGTAATAAAGTAATTCTCCAGGTTACTACAAAACTGGAGTTCTGCTTTTCTACAGTCAGATTTTTGCAGTACATGGCCTAAGATGGACAAAGAAAACATCTACTCCCCAAAACCTCTCAATAAGGACATAATTATTGCAAAGAGATGCAGAAAAGAAATTTAATTTATTGGGGTAACACTGGAACTTGCACAGCAAGGAAAGTTCTAAGTAGCAGAACTACTATGTGACAAGGAAATACATCACAAAGGGCAGCAGGATAAAATTATGCTGAAGACAGTATAAGATAAATTTCCTTAGGGAACAGCCTCATCATGACAGAGGAGAGTCTTGTTCTTCTTTATGCACAGAACTGCAGGAACTCTTGGAACTATTTTCACTGCATTTCTCATCCTGTTCTCCACATCAAGATCATCCCGAACCAAAACCACTAAATGTAGTCATGAGTGACCGAAGAACTGAGTGTTCATCATGCAGACAAACATATCCAATAATAAGCTCTCAGGAGGGGATGCTTGCTGAGAGCATGGCAGAAGTCAGCAATGCAAAGAGGCCAATGTGAATGAGAGTTTCACCCTGGTCACCAGCTGCCAACAGGACAGAGATCCATTTAAAAGCAAAACTGGGCAATAATATGAAAATAATGAAGCACAGCAAAGAAAAACATCAAACCTTAAGACAAATTTTGCATTTGTCCCTGGAGGCCAGAGGGTCACAAAAGCTCACCTAACACAAACGAGGCACTGAAATCAGTCAGCTATCTCAGCTGTCTGCACTTACCGAGCTGTCATACATCTGCTGTGCAATAAATCTCACCTTTATTTACCATGCACATTGTGGACAAGGTCCCTTAAAATCTCACTTGCAATGCAATAACAAGACTGATTGCAGAGGACAGAAGCACAAACTGTAATTAGACAAACTCTGTGAAATAACATCAGGTTGTACAAAGACACAAAGAGGGAAAGATACTTTTTAAGTAGAAGTTGGCAAGGGGGAGGTAGGCAAAAATAAAGCTTTTAAACTGCTCCTTTCTCTCCTTGTGCTGATAAACACTGAAGTAATTCAAGTCTGTACTTGATGCAAAAACAAAAGCCCTTTAAAAACAGAAGCAAAACATACATATAAAAGCCCTGGCAGTCAATTCAGTGAGATGAATCCAAAGCCAAACCCTATTTAAAAGGGGCTACTTGGATGCATGAACTTCTGAGTGAGTGACAAGCGAGGCAAATGGAACTCGGTGCCACATGGGTGTTTGATACTCCATCGTGCCCATCACCGAACTACAATCAAATAGTGCAAGCTCTTTTACGTGTTTAAGAAAAATAAAGGGACTAATAACTAGGTGATTTTTGAATATACTACTTTTTAAAACTATGGATTAACACATGGATGAAAACTTGGTTTAATATTCTAGGGAAGATCTGCAACACAGAACTCCAGATGAAGGCACGAATGACAAAGGGGAGATTTTCCAATGATCTCTTGAATGAGATGTAGATTTATAATCTCTGCATCTTAATTTTGACTCACTGAATGTATGAATAGTTATATTTTCACATCTCACATGTATGTGCAGAAGAGCTCAGCTTTGTGTTCAAACCAGCCATGGCAAAACCAGCTTGGTACAAGGACGAGACCATTTAAGCTCAGTCAAATCCCAGTTCTGTCTTCAGACTTACTACTAAGCAGTGTCAGTTAGTGAGTTGCCTCTCACCACTACTTCAGATATGAGGATATTTAATGTATTTGTCACGTTTAATGTCAGAATTCGAGTCAGGATATCAAAACTTGCACTAGCCTCAATAGTTACATTAAAAACACACTATATTGTGAGTAGCGTTGAAAACAACTCTTGTTACCAATACCCACTTTTTTCTCTTTCTTTCGAGTTTCACCTTGTCTAACACCCAATTCTTTTATTCAATGACAAATTTAGTGCACTGTAGATTTTCATAGATATATTTCCCACCAGGGATATGCTGACATCACCAGTGATACTATGCAAGAGGTAGAAAAGAAGAGCCACGTTAATTTCAAGCTCCATTAAACACAGGAAAGGAAGAATAAGAGGAGGGGAAAAAGTTCTCTTTACCAACTTTAAAAGTAGCAGAGACAGGCAAAAAAAAAAAATCATGGATTTTACATTAGTGTTACATATCACTGAGAGGTTTTAAGAAAATAAAACCAAACCTTAAAGAACATTCTACTTAAGTCGAGTATTTGCAGTATTCCACACACAAAAGAATGTGACAGGACAGACTGCTTGCTGCTAATCAGTTATCAACCGATAAAGTGAATCTCAGGTTACTTTGAGTCAACCGGTGTCTGGTAACAATTCACTTTGCAGATCCTCAAATAGGTCTTGAGACAGAAAAAATGATTCTTTCTCTTAAATGAGAGAGATCAGCACCATGGCAGCTGCTCCAGCACTAAAGTAAACCACAGATGGTTCTTGAGCTGCTGTGCCAGTTGCATTATGTGGTCCCACTCCCAAACAGAATGCAGGTTAATTTTGCAAGGAGTAACTCTCTACAACATTGATTCTATTACCAGCTAATGCAGCAAAGTTCTTAGCTTGAATTAAGCCGAGTGTACATAAAGGACTGCCAAATCAATATGTAAGAGAATACAACTACCAAGACAGAGCTTTCATCCAGTCAGAACAGATCTATCAGCTTCTAGAACTGTTTCTGCTAAGGAAAGGTTCCCAATTCAGGCCTCTCAGATAACATACGGCTCTCCCTAAGCTCCAACACTGCTTGCTGACAACACAGTCCAGGATAACAGAATAAACTGTAATGTCATTATAGCATTTCACTCACTTGCCCCACTGGCCACAGGTTAACAAGAGACTGGAGACAGTGGCTCTAGGCAGCTCTTTCTGTCCAAGTCTAGAAAGGTTCTAACAGTGGTTCTTTGCAGGGTGGGGAAAAAATAATTTATTTTTTAATAATGTTTTGAACAGGCCAGTGAAATGCATACGGGTCACCTTCAAAGTGCCTTTCTCCTGATGCCACTATACCTGATGTATAATAAGAGGACACATGTATCTCCTCACCTTGGATGCTGCTGCAGGCTACAGACACATTACAAATACTTGGAGAACCATGGGAATGCAAGTAATAAAAAACCCAGACCCACCTTTTAAAGCAGCTGTCAGTCAAGTGAAATGGAAAGGTGTGGCTGTTTAAAAAAAAAAAAAAAAGCCCTATATTTACCAGGAAAAAGACAAAAAGAAACCAGTTTCTTCGTAAGAATTCATAGTTCATAAGAATCCATAGATCTGCACTTGAACAGGAAAAACTGTGGGTGCTTGGTTTAATGTGGGAAACACAACGTTTTGAACAGAGTTAATCTTTCCCTGGTTTAAAACAAATCAGCTACCACTGGGAATCAAACTAACAGTTGCAAGAGCATTTGTTAGGAAGAAGGATCCCCAGAATCCATCCCAAAGGAAAACACTTTTTTTTGCTCAACTCAAGGAGCAGTAATTCAGGAGAAGGGGAGTCAGCAATTCACAAGCAGAAAACTTCCACTACCAGCCAGTAACATTTGCCTCTAAATTTGTTACACCAGTTACTGAAACAGAAAATCCTCAAATGAAAGGAGGAGAGTACAAGGTTTGTAAGCAATTTGCAGCTCTGGTTTCACCTTAACGCTACAGATTAAGGCTTGAAACAAAAATGAGGCTATCACCTAACCTTTGTTTGGGGTTTAAAGCTCTGACGGCTTAAACTAAAGCTCAACACATAGTCCAGCAAATCAAACAAAGCCATTCCACCCTGCTCACCTTCACACTACTCACTGTCATTTCAGTTTAAAAGCTTTCAGCATTAAGCAAATAAAATCGTTGAATGCAGACAAAATTAAAGAGATGCCACAACTACTCTGACAAGCAGCTTGGCTAGGAGCAAACCTTTGACTGCTGATAAGACCACAGAAAGAAAGAAATAAGCCTTCTTGTCCAACATATCCCTATTTTTTCCATCATCAGCTTGTGCAGCTCTATCTTCTTGCTCTACAACAGGGAACAAACACAAGTAGGGAAAAAACTGCATTTATTGTCTCTCTCATCCATGTTAAAAAAACAGAAAAGTTCTGATGGTTCAGATCCCACAACTTAAGAATTGCTATTCACCACCTTCAAGTTCACGGTGCAAGACTAATTCCTAACCTTTGGCCCAGAAACCTACAAGTGATTTAAAAAAAAACACGGTAGAGGATACAAAATAAGGATTAACACCACTAGGAAGAGGAAGGTCTCCTATTATGTTCTTCAGCACCAGAGACATAAACTCAGTGGAGCATTCTCAATTTGGCACGTCTCACATACACAAGGTTCTGCTGGGGATGGAGCTACAATCTCATGTCTCTCACACAAAAGGTTGTGTCTTCACACTGAGAGGAAAGAGAACGTTACCTTCAGCAGGGCTAAGGACCTTTTTAATCCTTAGTGGTTAAGAACTAAGGAAGATTGCTCCGGTATGAAACTGGAGACCTCCTGAACAATGAAGCTTGCAGTTGACTTTGACACTTCTCATGGGATTTCAGGGAGAAGGCAGGTCCCACAGCACATGGCAAAGCAGAACATCCTTCCTGAGTCAATCAGACAGTTCACTTAGGCAGCCAAAGCAGAGTACGCAGCTGAAAAAGAGACACATGCTTCTTGAATCCTGGACTCCTCTTTCAAATGTTCCACAGGATTTGTAATCCAGAAGTTTGGTGCACACGCTAAAAACGTTAAAGAAAAACAAGCTAAGATTTCCTCATTAATTTAAGCAATCCAAACACCGAGCCTGAGAAGGTGGCACAGCCTGGTGAGGTTCCTGGCCTGTCTGATACAGCACGAAGCAAATCACCTAAGCAACATCTCCCTGTTCCTGGACAGGTACGTGGGGCAAGGCCCTTGGAGGGCAAACGTGCCTCAACAGGCACGAGATGAGAAGTTCCACCAGCAGCTTACCCTGAAGACTGCAAGGTCACTTTAGCAAGAACATGACACACTGATTTAGACTG